>NW_020862490.1:0-42047 GCF_003713205.1 Coffea eugenioides | reverse complement strand
CATACCTTTGCCACAGTCTTTGAAGTACTGAAATGACCACCTGTTTCAAGGTTATGACAATGATATAAAACATTATGTACCTCATCTTCAGGAATACATCTACGTATCATACCATCGGCACAATGTCTGTATAGCAATGGTTCCTCCCAAAAGTAACTTTTTACGTCATGTAAGAATTTCTTCTTTTGATGATAATTAAATCCCTTTTGAATCTCTCCACTGACCAAGTAGTTAGCAAAATCTGCATACCATGGAGAATTTCTAAGTGCTAGGACAAACTCATCCGGAAAATTCTCTTGAATTGGAACCTGATCTTTGATTGGGATATATTCCAAACGTGATAAATGATCTGCAACTAGATTCTCCGATCCCTTTTTGTCTTTTATCTCCACATCAAATTCCTGCAATAAAAGAATCCACCGAATTAGTCTAGGTTTTGCATCCTTCTTATGCAGCAAATATTTAAGAGCTGAATGGTCCGTATATATAATGACTTTAGATCCTACTAAATAGGATCTAAATTTGTCCAAAGCAAATATCACTGCCAATAGCTCTTTTTCTGTCGTTGCATAATTGAGTTGTGCCTCATTTAGTAACTTGCTAGCATAGTAAATGACGTGCAATCGTCCTTCTTTCTTTTGTCCCAAAACTGCTCCAACTGCATAATCACTTGCATCACACATCAATTCAAATGGTATTGACCAATCGGGTGAAGTTATAATTGGGGCCGAAATCAATTCCTTCTTCAACCTTTCAAATGCAACCAAACAATTGTCATCAAATTGAAAAGGAGAATCTTTACATAATAAATCACATAATGGCTTTACTATTTTAGAAAAATCTTTAATAAAACGTCTATAAAAGCCAGCATGTCCTAAAAAACTCCTTATCCCCTTGACATTGCTTGTGGGTGGCAATTTTTCGATGACTTCTATTTTGGCTTGATCCACCTCAATTCCCTTGGAGGAAATCTTGTGTCCTAAGACAATTCCTTCTTTTACCATAAAATGACATTTCTCCCAATTCAGTACAAGATTTGTTTCCTCGCATCTCTGCAAAATTAATTCCAAATTATGAAGACACTGATCAAAAGATGAACCATACACAGAAAAATCATCCATAAATATCTCCATAATTTTCTCAATATAATCAGAAAAAATAGCCATCATGCATCGTTGAAAAGTTGCAGGAGCATTGCATAAACCAAATGGCATTCTTCTAAAGGCAAAAGTGCCATAAGGACATGTAAATGTGGTCTTTTCTTGATCCTCTGGAGCTATAGCTATTTGATTATATCCTGAAAAACCATCAAGAAAACAGTAAAATTCATATCCAGCTATTCGCTCCAATAATTGATCAAGAAATGGTAGGGGAAAATGATCTTTTCTTGTTACCGTATTTAACTTACGATAATCAATACACACTCTCCACCCTACCACAAGTCTAGATGGAATTAATTCATCATTTTTACCCACGATTGTAGTCATTCCACCCTTCTTTGGTACCACATGAATTGGACTAATCCAAACACTATCGGAGATAGGAAAAACTATACCTGCGTCAAGCCATTTAAGAATTTCATTTCTTACCACCTCTTTCATGTTTGGATTGAGTCTTCTTTGTGTTTCCACCACTGGTTTGCAATTGTCCTCCAATAAAATTCGATGCATGCATATAGAAGGACTTATACCTTTAATGTCTGAAATTGTCCATCCAATTGCCTTCTTACACCTTCTTAGAACTCTTAACAACTTTGCACACTGTTCATCATCAAGGTCAGCACTAACAATTACAGGTAAAGTTTTATTTTCTCCAAGAAATTCATACCTTAGATGAGTCGGAAGTGGCTTGAGCTCTAACCTTGGAGGTTCAATTTCTGAAGATTGTGAAAACCCTTTTCCTTGGCCAAGACTTTCATACAAATTACCCCTTTTATAAGGTGCTTGAAAATCCAAGTACTTGGCCAATTCTTCAATTTCTTCACAAACATCTTCTTGCTTACCTAAACTCATTAAACAATGCTCAAGAGGATCTAAGTCAAGGTTGACTTGACTCATCTCTTGGGTTAGTTTATCAATTGTGCCAATAGAATAAGCATGATTGGTAAAAGAAGGGTATTTTTCCATTTCATTCAAATTAAATTCTACTTCTTCTTCACCTACTTGAAACTTAAGCTTGCCATTTTTTACATCAATAATAGTACCTGCAGTAGCTAGAAATGGTCTACCTAGAATAATTGGCATAGATATATCTTCTTCCATATCTAATACCACAAAATCCACTGGAATGATAAATTTTTGAACTTTTATCAATACATTCTCCAACACTCCCACTGGATATCTAATAGACCGATCCGCTAGTTGCAAAGTAATATTTGTGCGTTTAAGCTCATGCAAACCCAATTGTCTAGCCACCGTTAAAGGTATTAATGATACACTAGCACCAAGATCACACAATGCTTTAGAAAAATCAACGTTACCTATGGTGCAAGGTATAGAAAAACTCCCTGGATCCTTCAACTTCGGTGGTAGCTTATTTTGAATAATTGCACTACATTCCTCTGTTAATGCTATTGTTTCGCAGTCTTCCAACTTTCTTTTTCTAGTCATGATTTCCTTGAGAAATTTCGCATAAGACGGAATCTGCAAAATAGCATCGGCAAAAGGAATGTTAATGTGCAATTGTTTGAAAAGTTTAACAAATTTTTCAAAATCTTTATCAAACTTATTTTGCTTTAATCTTTGTGGAAATGGAACCGCAGGGGGTATTGGAATGGTAGTGGAAGATGATGGTTGCTTTTCTCTTGGATTCTCCCGACTATTTTCCTCCACAATCGCCTCTTGGTTCCTCTGCTTTTCTTCTTGTTTTTCATTCTCATCTTTCTCAACTTCCTTCACTGGAGGATCTTCTAATTGTCTACCACTACGAAGAGTAATGGCTTTCACATGCTCCTTAGGATTGACCTCTGTTTTGCTAGGTAATTCTCCTTGATTTCGATTATTCAAAGAACTAGCAATTTGACCAATTTGGACCTCTACATTCCTGTACATTGTAGTGAGTTGGTCCATCCTTCCTTCTACTCGCTCAAATCTGTCCGAGGTAACTTTTGCAAGCTTTTCCACTGCCATCTCCCAACCAGATTTAGTTTCAGCTTGTTGTTGCCTTGATTGAAATCCCGGTGGATTGGTTGGCCTTGGTTGATTTCCTTGATCCTTCCATCCAAAGTTTGGATGATTTCTCCACCCCGGATTGTAAGTATTCGAGTAGGGGTTATTTTGAGCATTACGATTGTAATTATTGACGAATTGTACCTGTTCAGAATCAACACACTCATTAGTATCATGTTCACCTCCACATACAGAACAGCATGCTACATGTGCATTAGATGAGCTTGGACCTTGTCTACTTAGCAATTTCATCACATTATTCATTTGAGCACTCAGCATATTAAGAGTGTCCATTTCTATCATACCTGCGTGACGTCTTGCATTACCTCTCTCATTGGCCCATTGGTAGTTATTTGCTGCCATTTCTTCTATCAAATTATGAGCTTCTTGGGGTGTTTTACCCATTAAAGCTCCACCTGCAGCTGCATCGATCATAGTTTTAGTAGAAAAAACTAAACCATTATAGAAGGTTTGTATGATTAACCACTCCGGCAGTCCATGATGTGGACATTTCCGAAGCAGATCTCTAAACCTTTCCCATGCCTCATATAATGATTCACCTTCTAATTGGCTAAAACTAGTGATATCCATTCTAAGCTTAGCAGTCTTACCTGGTGGAAAATACTTATTTAAGAATGCTCTTGATAATTCATCCCATCCAGTGAAAGTATTGGGAGCATGAGAGTGTAACCAAAGTTTGGCCTTATCTCTCAATGAAAATGGGAACAATCTTAGCCTTATAGCATCATCACTAACTCCATTCATTTTAATTGTATCACAAATTTCCAAGAATGTAGCTAAGTGTGTATTAGGATCTTCTACTGCATTACCTCCAAATTGAGATTGTTGAACCATTTGGATAAGTGATGGTTTAATCTCAAAGTTGTTAGCATTTACCGCAGGCCTTGCTATTCTCGTTTGTGAACCTTGTGTTCCCGGTATAGTAAAATCTCGCAGAACTCGCCTATTTAGGTCATTTTCCGCCATTTCTTCTTCAAATGGTAATTCTATCAAGATATCTTCTATTGGCTGCCAAACCTCTTGTTCCTCTTGATGCAGTGTATTCCTCCTTTGTCTCCGCAATGTTCTTTCAATTTCAGGATCAAAATGTCCAACTTTTCTATTTGATCGGTGCATGCACTACAAATAAAAATAAGAGAAATTTTTGTAGTTTTAATTCAACAACTTGGATAAAAACAATGAAAATGTCTAAATTAATAGAGATGACTAGGCCCTAATATTGCCGCTCCCCGGCAACGGCGCCAAAAACTTGACGGGTTCTTTTTGTATCAATGCAAGTTTAATTCCGATTTTACACCCGTTGGACTGCAAGTATACAGGTCAAAATTTTAGTACAAGATGTGTATCGGGTCGATCCCACGAGGAGCAATTTAAACAATTACTAAGCCCCTGTTCTCTCTATTATTTAGACTTACCATTAATTTTGAGCAGAGAAAATCTAATGCTGTAATCTACAAATCTGATATACAAATCTAGTTTAACAAATGCTGAATGCAAATAGAGAAATTTCACTTAATGAAGATTCTAGGGATGTAGATTCCACTTATGGCATAAACTACACAAATAAATGGATTTACTTCTTGCTATTATTCTTGCTTAACCAGAGATTTATTTCCAAGATTACCAAGTCTCATTTCCATGATGAAATGGCTTAGAGCAATATAGATTTCCCTATTTCCATGGTGAAATACTACTACAACTCTGTTTTAATTCATGAAATACTAAGTAATCCACTTAAGTGTATTTCTATTTTCATGAACATACAACTCAAGCTCTACTCATGTGTTTCCATTGTTATTACCAATTCTCATTGAACAATAACAACTGTAAACAAGTTATTGGTGATCAATCAATAACAAGAAATCACAGCTACACAAGTAGACAAGTTAACTCAAGATATAACAAGTGTAAATCACATTCAATTAGTATTATTTAGCCATAAGTTTCATCTACTCCCTAGATGAAGGAGTTTAGCTACTCATGAATGATTTAACAATCAAATTCACAAGTTTATTAATGCAAAACATCATAAAGTACAAGTATAAGAAAGATAAAAGAAAGCTTAGCCAATTGAAGGTGAAGCTCTCCAATTCCTGCTATGTTCTTGCACAATATGATTACAAGTGAAAACTCTCCCAAAAAATGCTTCTCCAAGTACTCCTATCTAGAGAGAAAAAATGTTACAAAATGAAAAACTAGCTACGTATGGTTCTCCTTGCTTCTCCCCTGTGTTTCTGCATAAAAGGTGGTAGAAATTCCATTCCTCTCACTTCATAATTTCCTCCACTTAGATTTTGTAAAAAGAAGTCAAAGATATGATGTTCCTTTTTTTCCACACTCATTTGGTCTTCTCTTTTATTACAGAAGAATGTGCCACCGATTTCTGTCCCTCAAAATAGCTGTAAAAGTTGTGAGAAAGGTAAAGAAAAACGGCTGTGCCACTTGCTGAGGAGAGAGACAGATCCGAGCCTCGGATCCGAGGAGTGATAACCGATCCGAGCTCGGATTATAGGATCCGAGGCCTTCCCATGATGGATCCGAGGTCGGATCGTCCTGACCTCGGATACACTCCGCCAGAAGTACAGACGAGGGGTCGGATCCCTCTTGTACACACGGATCCGAGCTCGGATCCGTGTTGAGCATTTTTCCAGTTTTTCACTTCTTCCCTTTTTCTACATTTTTGCTCCCACTTTCTTGTGTACTTTGTCCTCTGGATGACCCTGACATTTCTTTCAACTTGTGCATGAATTTCATACATCAATTACCTTCACAATTTCACAAAATTACGCATTAATCACTCATTTATCAATTTCTTAACTCTTAAACAATATTTAAGCAATTATCACCAAAAGAGTTTAAATATGGCTTTAATCTTCTCAAAACATACCAAAAATTCATGCCAAATTCATACAAAATGTACGTTAAATATTCACTTATCAAATTCCCCCATACTTGAATCATTGCTTGTCCTCAAGCAATTTTACACAAAACTTACTTCAAATATTCAATAGAGAAAACAGTATGCGTACTCTTGTCAAATTTAATTCCTCAAAAACCTAGAAACCAATTATTATGCCATTTCTCAGATTACACTAAATACTCATAATATTCAATTAAATAAAAATAATTATGCCTAAATTTTGACAAATTCAAATCAATTCTCTCATTCTATCCTAATTCCACAAATAAGTAAATCACATAGTCAATTTTATGGCCTTCCTCATCCCAAAACTTAACAATTTAGAGGGATTTATTCACAATTCATTTTATTTAAATAGTGAAAACGTCTTTTTACGTGAAAATCAACACTTTTAGGTGAAAATTCCCGGTTACTCGACATTTCACTCATTTAAATTGCCAATCATACTCTTAATTCCAATACCTTTTTACGCGAATGTCGACATTTGTAAATGCCAACCCCCGGTTACTCAGTATGTGAATCATTGGAGTAGAAAATTACTAATATTATTTTTCTCTCTTTTTTTTTTTTTTCAAATCAATTTCTTTTTCCCTCTAAGTATAATTAAAGGAAGAATTTGGCCTTTCTTTGACTATATCAATCACTTACTTATAAAATTAAGTAAAAATGATAAATATCATTAATCTTGCAAAACTCTAAGCATAACTTTTCTTATTTAAGCAAATATACTTTCTAAAATGTAAAAATCTTACTTGCATAATAATTCATTTCAAGACAAATAAGAATTAAACTTTTCCAAAATACACATAGCTTGTTATCCAAATGGAAGATATTTTAGAAAAATTTTGACAGAGTTTCCCCATAAAAATGGATGAAACTCCCTGCCAACAACCTCATTTTCACAAAAATTATCCTCATGACAATATCTCCAAATATAATTCCAACATTTTTAAGCTCTAAACAACTAAAGTCATGCATTTCAAGACACAATCACCCATACGATAAAGTTATCCCTCCCCCACACTTAAAATCTACAATGTCCTCATTGTAGAGGAAGGTAAAAGAACTGAAACTTCCCTCAAATAGGTGGTGATGCAATTTGAAGCCCTTAATCATCACGATCATCCAAATTCTGCCCAAATTGAGACAACAAGGGTACCAAACACCATAAGTAGCACAAGATGATTCAAATAAAAGAAAACTGAAATCACAAAGTTTGTCTTAACAAAAGAAAAGAAAAATAAAGAAATAAAAGATCTAATCCGCTAAAAAGTATCATGGTTGCTCGGAACGAGGGTCTACTGCCTCCTCGGCTCCATGATAACCCTGTGAAGTACCAATATGGCCCTCCTCCTGATGAGGTGTCGGAGTAGGAGACCGTCGGATATGAAAATGATCCTCGATCGCACGAAGGCGGCGATCATGTCGGTCGAGGCGCTCAGTCATCATCCGCTCCGTCTGGTCAATGCGCTCGACGACTCGCGTCTCCATACAACAAATAGCATTGAGAAGCTCTTGCCACTTGGAGCGCGGTTGAGGAGGTGGTCGCGGAATCGGAGGAGGAAGAGTCTGCTGTGCCTCCGTCTCTTGGGTTGCCGCTTGTGGTTCAGTGTGAGGCGGAGGCTGAGTGGAAGTCGATGCTTCTCCTGTGTCCCGGACCAAAGCAGCTCCAAAATCAGTAGAAATACCCAAAGCGTTGAGTATAGAAGCATTTACCTCCTCGACAGACCTAGTTACCACCGCTCTCTCGGTTCCACGAGGAACCTTGAGCTTCTCAAACACGAGGGATAGCAGTCGAGGGAATCCGAAGCAAGTCTCGCCGGCCCTCATGCGAGCTGTGGTCCGCATATAGCTGATGATAATGCTGGGTAGAGGAATGCCAGTCAACTGCCTACCCAATCCATGTATCATCTTATCCAGAAAATAGAGATCGCTATTTCGGATCTCCCGTTTACCACTCTTTTTCGGCACCACATTAAATGCAAAAAGATAGAAGATCAGGTGGTATCGATGCTCAAAGGAGTCGGCATATACCGTGAGTTTTTTCGAAGTTCCTCGCTCACGGTACTGACCCTTTAGACGCTCCACGGCTTCTCCCACTTGCCAAGGGTCTCGAGCCTTGAATTCCTTAGTCAGTTTGACATCTTCGCCTTCGTCTATGAGTTGAACGAAACGTCGCAGTGCCTCTCGATTGAGAACCACTTTCCTGCCTCGAACCCACGAGACGATGAGGTTGCCACTGTGACTCTGCTTGTTCTCCACATTGGCGTAGAACTCCCGGACCAAGTTGGGGTAGTAGTACTTGGGCAATTGAAGGATGTTCTCCCATCCAAGTCGCTTGAATGCTGTCGAAATATGGTAGTGCGCATCCACCTCTGGAGCCAAGTGTTTCTCAATGATGATCTCCTTGGCTAGGCCGGCTTCATACCACTCTTGGTTTTCGAGCGATGTGAATCGTGTGGTATCGTAATCTGGCGGTGGCTCATCACGGCTAGTGGATGCAGTCTTCCGGCGAGATCGAGGTGGTGACTCAGGCGAAGGAGATTCTTCCTCAGGCGACTCCTCATGCACAGAAGGTGTATGTTCTTCACTTGACGATGGTGTAGGAGTACGAATACGAGCCCTCCTTGTACGAGCCATAGCACCTATAAACAAGATGAGTATGTATTAGAAAAGATAGAAACTCGCTCATTCATATTAAAATAGGAATTTAAGAAAATTTCGGCAGAGTTTCCCTTTGAAAAAGGGCTAAACTCCCTGCCAAAATGTCCCCAAATTTAAACAAATAAGCTTCCTAACACTTCTCAAATCCAATTCCTACACTTAGAAAGGATATTAGCAGTAAAGAAATTATTTCATGCATATTAAGTGCAAAAAATTTTAAATTATATCTATTTGCAAAAATAAACACTCAAACACTTGAGAATATCATCAATCCAATTCATAACACTCGTTAACACTTAAGTTAACTACACATGACTCCCAATTTATCCTAATATTAATTATTTCAAGTAAAAGTGGTTCAATGTGCTTAACTTGATCGGGAACACACACTTTTACCCAATGGGCTATTGCTCTAATGATAGCATATCATTTTCAATTATAACATTGATTTATACTTCTCGGAACAGTTCATATATTCACTGAAAGCAAAATTCACAAATTTAAACCACTAAAATGCTCAAGCCCAAAAATTGAGAAGGAAATCTCAAAACTATCACCAAATTCATAATTTTTACACAAATAAGCATGAAAATAATTATTACAGCTGATTTGAGCACAATGTAGCACAATTATATCACGAATTTGCAACAATTAAGCAAAATGTATTGAAAAACTAAAAATATACAAAAATGAGAGATATAAAATGTCACAGAAATTCGAAATTTGTTACCTCAAATAGATGGAGTGATGATGGAGGATGATAATGATGCAAAAATGGAATAGAAACAAGCCCAAATTCGACCTCAAATTGCTAGATTTCAGTTTGGCCCTATTTCGCGTCTTGAAGATCAAAACCCCTCAATTTGATGTTTTTGATTCTAAATTGTTGAGGGTTAATGCTCTCAAGAGGTTAGGGAAGGTTTTATTGTGAAAAATTGGGAATTTTATGGATGAAATGGAAGATTGGAGGAAAGGGGATAGGGTTTCGAAGAGAGAGAGAAGAGAAATCTGGAAAAAATGAGGAACCGAGGCCTCGTTTCCTTTCTTATCGCGAAGAGATCCGAGGTCGGATCCTTTCTGGAAGGCCTCGGATCCTACATGGCTCGGATCAGCCTCAACAGAAACACAGACGAGCCCTCGGATCTATCTGGGTTGGAAAAGATCCGAGCTCGGATCTATGGATCCGCGGTCGGATCTGTCTGGGATTTTAGGATCCGAGCTCGGATCCTGACTTCTCTGCACTAATTGCAGAAACTGCAATTTTTCAAACTTTTTCTCCCTTTTCCGGCCAATTCCAAAACACACATTGGACAAACTTTTATCAATTCTAACCTCCCACGCACATGCAATATACCTTAAACACAATATCCATCCTCTCAAAACACAACAAACACATTTACATTGAAAATCGAGGGGTGAGGTTCTTTGATCATTTTTGCATTTTTACATCAAAATGGCATTTCTGAGCATTAAATACACATCAAATGAATCCATGAACCTTTATAACCATGATATCACCAAAACTCACTTGAAATGCACAATGTATGTATAGGCATAGAAATTTTAAACACTTAAAACACAATTTGGTAAGAAAACTCCTTGCCAACATGATCTTCAAGTGCACCTCCAAGATGGATGATAAAACTCCCGTATCTCCTATAAACAAGTGAAATACATCTAATTAGTCAATTAACTTACACCAAAATGTAAGAAACACATAAAAACACACAAATACACTATTATTATTAAGTTGCCTCCCAACAAGCGCTTTTGTTTATAGTCGTTGGCTCGACTTTCCTATAACTTCTTTAATTCTCCATTGCATTTCCTAAGGAGTAATTTACTCCTTTAGGAACCTTTTCTCCGGCCAAATAGGGCTTCAATCTTTGCCCATTTACTTTAAATGGAGAACCATTTTCTCCTTTTATTTCCACTGCTCTATAAGGAAATACTTGAGTTACTTCAAATGGTCCCGACCACCTTGACTTCAAATTTCCTGGAAATAACCTCAGGCGTGAATTGAACAAAAGTACCTTTTGCCCTACCAGAAATTTTTTAGGAATAATATGCTTGTCATGCCAATATTTGATCTTTTCTTTATAAATTTTGGCATTTTCATATGCATGTAGTCGGTGTTCCTCCAATTCACTTAGCTCAAGTAATCGCTTTTCTCCTGCAAAATTAAAATCCATGTTAATAGATTTAATTGCCCAATAAGCTTTGTGCTCAATCTCCACAGGTAGGTGACAAGCTTTCCCATAGACTAAACGATACGGTGACATCCCTAGGGGTGTCTTAAATGCCGTTCGGTAAGCCCATAGTGTATCATCTAGTTTTGTAGCCCAATCCTTGCGTGATTTATTCACAGTTTTCTCCAAAATGAGCTTTATCTCTCTATTAGCTAGCTCTGCTTGTCCATTGGCTTGAGGATGATATGGAAGTGATGTCTTGTGCCTACAACCATATTTAAACAATAAGGAATCCAATTGTCTGTTACAAAAATGTTTCCCTTCATCACTTACTATGGCCTTGGGTATACAAAATCTACTGAAAATATTCTTTTTAAGGAATCTAAGTACAATTTTAGAGTCATTAGTAGGTGAAGCGATTGCTTCAACCCATTTAGAAACATAATCCACTGCTACTAAGATGTACTTATTATTAAAAGAACTAGGAAATGGTCCCATAAAATCAATACCCCATACATCAAATAACTCAACTTCCAAGAACGTAGTCAGGGGCATTTCATTCTTTCGAGATATATTTCCAGTTCTTTGGCATGCATCACAATTTTTAACATATTCCCTAGCATCTTGGTACATAGTTGGCCAATAAAATCCTGATTGCCATACCTTTGCCACAGTCTTTGAAGTACTGAAATGACCACCTGTTTCAAGGTTATGACAATGATATAAAACATTATGTACCTCATCTTCAGGAATACATCTACGTATCATACCATCGGCACAATGTCTGTATAGCAATGGTTCCTCCCAAAAGTAACTTTTTACGTCATGTAAGAATTTCTTCTTTTGATGATAATTAAATCCCTTTTGAATCTCTCCACTGACCAAGTAGTTAGCAAAATCTGCATACCATGGAGAATTTCTAAGTGCTAGGACAAACTCATCCGGAAAATTCTCTTGAATTGGAACCTGATCTTTGATTGGGATATATTCCAAACGTGATAAATGATCTGCAACTAGATTCTCCGATCCCTTTTTGTCTTTTATCTCCACATCAAATTCCTGCAATAAAAGAATCCACCGAATTAGTCTAGGTTTTGCATCCTTCTTATGCAGCAAATATTTAAGAGCTGAATGGTCCGTATATATAATGACTTTAGATCCTACTAAATAGGATCTAAATTTGTCCAAAGCAAATATCACTGCCAATAGCTCTTTTTCTGTCGTTGCATAATTGAGTTGTGCCTCATTTAGCAACTTGCTAGCATAGTAAATGACGTGCAATCGTCCTTCTTTCTTTTGTCCCAAAACTGCTCCAACCGCATAATCACTTGCATCACACATCAATTCAAATGGTAGTGACCAATCAGGCGAAGTTATAATTGGGGCCGAAATCAATTCCTTCTTCAACCTTTCAAATGCTACCAAACAATTGTCATCAAATTGAAAAGGAGAATCTTTACATAATAAATCACATAATGGCTTTACTATTTTAGAAAAATCTTTAATAAAACGTCTATAAAAGCCAGCATGTCCTAAAAATCTCCTTATCCCCTTGACATTGCTTGGGGGTGGCAATTTTTCGATGACTTCTATTTTGGCTTGATCCACCTCAATTCCCTTGGAGGAAATCTTGTGTCCTAAGACAATTCCTTCTTGACGAGTTTTTGTTTTGTATCAATGCAAGTTTAATTCCGATTTTACATCCGTTGGACTGCAAGTATACAGGTCGTAATTGTAGTACAAGATGTGTGTCGGGTCGATCCCACGAGTAGCAATTTAAACAAATACTAAGCCCTTGTTCTCTCTATTATTTAGACTTACAATTAATTTTGAGCAAAGAAAGTCTAATGTTGTAATCTACAAATCTGATATACAAATCTAGTTTAACAAATGCTGAATGCAAATAGCGAAATTTTACTTAATGAAGATTCTAGGGATATAGATTCCACTTATGGCATAAACTACACAAATGAATGGATTTACTTCTTGCTATTATTCTTGCTTAACTCGAGATTTATTTCCAAAATTACCAAGTCTCATTTTCATGATGAAATGGCTTAGAGCAATATAGATTTCCCTATTTTCATGGTGAAATACTACTACTACTCCATTTTATTTCATGAAATGCTCAACAATCCACCTAAGTGTATCTCTATTTTCATGAACATACAACTCAAGCTCTACTCATGTGTTTCAATTGTTATTACCAATTCTCATTGAATAATAACACTATAAACATGCTATTGGTGATCAATCAATAACAAGGAATAACAGCTACACAAGTAGACAAGTTAATACAAGATATAACAAGTGTAAATCACATTCAATTAGTATTATTTAGCCATAAGTTTCATCTACTCCCTAGATATAGAAAATTAGCTACTCATGAATGATTTAGCAATCAAACTCACAAGTTTATTAATGCAAAACATCATGAAGTACAAGTATAAGAAAGGTAAAAGAAAGCTTAGCCAATTGAAGGTAAAGCTCTCCAATTCCTGCTATGTTCTTGTACAAGATGGTTCCAAGTGAAAAACCAAATGCTTCTCTAAGAACTCTTAACTAGAGAGAAAACTTGTTGCAAGAAGAAAAACTAGCTACGTATGGTCCTCTGGCTTCTCCCCTGAGTTTCTGCATAAAAGGTGGTAGAAATTCCATTCCTCTCTCTTCATAATTTCCTCCACTTAGATTTGTAAAAAAGAAGTCAATGTTCCTTTTGTCCACACTCATTTGGTCTTCTCTTTTATTGCAGAAGCATGTGCCACCGATTTCTATCCCTCAAAATAGCTGTAAAAGTTGTGAGAAAGGTAAAGAAAAACGGCTGTGCCACTTGCTGAGGAGAGAGACAGATCCAAGCCTCGGATCCGAGGAGTGATAATGGATCCGAGCTCGGATCATAGGATCCGAGGCCTTCCCATGATGGATCCGAGGTCGGATCGTCCTGACCTCGGATACACTCCGCCAGAAGTACAGACGAGGGGTCGGATCCCTCTTGTACACACGGATCCGAGCTCGGATCCGTGTTAAGCAATATTTCCAGTTTTTCACTTCTTCCCTTTTTCTACATTTTTGCTCCCAATTTCTTGTGTACTTTGTCCTCTGGATGACCCTGACATTTCTTTCAACTTGTGCATGAATTTCATACATCAATTACCTTCAAAATTTCACAAAATTACGCATTAATCCATTCATTTATCAATTTCTTAACTCTTAAATAATATTTAAGCAATTATCACCAAAAGAGTTCAAATATGGCTTTAATCTTCTCAAAACATACCAAAAATTCATGCCAAATTCGTACAAAATGTACGTTAAATATTCACTTATCAAATTCCCCCACACTTGAATCATTGCTTGTCCTCAAGCACTTTTACACAAAACTTACTTCAATGATTCAATAGATAAAGCAATATACGTACTTTTGTCAAATTTAATTCCTAAAAAACCTAGAAACCAATCATTATGCCATTTCTCAAATTACACTAAATACTCATAATATTTAATTAAAGAAAAATAATTATGCCCTAATTTTAACAAATTCAACTCAATCTCTCATTCTATCCTAATTCTACAAATAAGTAAATCACATAGTCAATTCTATGGCCTTCCTCATTCCAACACTCAACAATTTAGAGGGATTTATTCTCAATTCATTTTATTTAAATAGTGAAAACGTCTTTTTACGCGAAAATCAACACTTTTAGGTGAAAATTTCCGGTTACTCGACATTTCACTTATTTAAATAGCTAAGCCTACTCTTAATTCCAATACCTTTTTACGCGAATGTCGACATTTGTAAATGCCAACCCCCGGTTACTCAGTATGTGAATCATTGGAGTAAAATAATTTTTTTTTTTAACAGAATCCGTTTCTTTTTCCCTCTAAATATAAATAAAGGAAGAATTTGGCCTTTTCTTTGACTATATCAATCACTTACTTATAAAATTAAGTAAAAATGATAAATATCATTAATCTTGCAAAAATCTAAGCATAATTTTTCTTATTTAACCAAATATACTTTCTAAAACGTAAAAATCTTACTTGCATAATAATTCATTCCAAGCCAAATAAGAATTAAACTTTTCCAAAATACACATAGCATTTTATCCAATGGAAGAATTAAACACTTAAAATTTTAACATTTTGGCCATTTAATTGGAAGAATTGCAATGAAATATTGGAAATTATTTTAGCAAAATTTTGGCAGAGTTTTCCCATAAAAATAGATGAAACTCCCTGCCAACAACCTCAATTTCACAAAAATTATCCTCATGACAATATCTCCAAATATAATTCCAACATTTTTGAGCTATAAACAACTAAAATCATGCATTTCAAGACACAATCGCCAACTAAAATCATGCATTTCAAGACACAATCGCCCATAAGATAGAGTAATCCTTCCCCCACACTTAAAGTCTACAATGTCCTCATTGTAAAGGAAGGTAAAAGAACTGAAACTTCCCTCTAATAGGTGGTGATGCCATTTTGAAGCCCTTAATCATCACGATCATCCATTTTCTGTCCAAAATGAGACAACAAGGGTACCAAATAGCATAAGTAGCACAAGATGATTCAACTAAAAGAAAAATCTACAAGTGTCTTTAATCAAAAGAAAAGAAAAATAAATAAAGACATAAAAGATCAAATCTGCTAAGTAGCGTCATGGCTGCTCGGAACGAGGGTCTACTGCCTCCTCGGCTCCATGAGGACCCTGTGAGGTACCAATATGGCCCTCATCCTGATGAGGTGTCGGAGTAGAGGACCGTCGGATATGGAAATGATCCTCGATCGCACGAAGGCGGCAATCATGTCGGTCGAGGCGCTCAGTCATCACCCGCTCCGTCTGGTCAATGCGCTCGACGACTCGCGTCTCCATACAACAAATAGCATTGAGAAGCTCTTGCCACTTGGAGCGCGGTTGAGGAGGTGGTCGCGGAACCGGAGGAGGAAGAGTCTGCTGTGCCTCCGTCTCTTGGGTTGCCGCTTGTAGTTCAGTGTGAGGCGGAGGCTGAGTGGAAGTCGATGCTTCTCCTGTGTCCCGGACCAAAGCAGCTCCAAAATCCGTAGAAATACCCAAAGCGTTGAGTATAGAAGCATTTACCTCCTCGACAGACCTAGTTACCACCGCTCTCTCGGTTCCACGAGGAACCTTGAGCTTCTCAAACACGAGGGATAGCAGTCGAGGGAATCCGAAGCAAGTCTCGCCGGCCCTCATGCGAGCTGTGGTCCGCATATAGCTGATGATAATGCTGGGTAGAGGAATGCCAGTCAACTGCCTACCCAATCCATGTATCATCTTATCCAGAAAATAGAGATCGCTATTTCGGATCTCCCGTTTACCACTCTTTTTCGGCACCACATTAAATGCAAAAAGATAGAAGATCAGGTGGTATCGATGCTCAAAGGAGTCGGCATATACCGTGAGTTTTTTCGAAGTTCCTCGCTCACGGTACTGACCCTTTAGACGCTCCACGGCTTCTCCCACTTGCCAAGGGTCTCGAGCCTTGAATTCCTTAGTCAGTTTGACATCTTCGCCTTCGTCTATGAGTTGAACGAAACGTCGCAGTGCCTCTCGATTGAGAACCACTTTCCTGCCTCGAACCCACGAGACGATGAGGTTGCCACTGTGGCTCTGCTTGTTCTCCACATTGGCGTAGAACTCCCGGACCAAGTTGGGGTAGTAGTACTTGGGCAATTGAAGGATGTTCTCCCATCCAAGTCGCTTGAATGCTGTCGAAATATGGTAGTGCGCATCCACCTCTGGAGCCAAGTGTTTCTCAATGATGATCTCCTTGGCTAGGCCGGCTTCATACCACTCTTGGTTTTCGAGCGATGTGAATCGTGTGGTATCGTAATCTGGCGGTGGCTCATTACGGCTAGTGGATGCAGTCTTCCGGCGAGATCGAGGTGGTGACTCAGGCGAAGGAGATTCTTCCTCAGGCGACTCCTCATGCACAGAAGGTGTATGTTCTTCACTTGACGATGGTGTAGGAGTACGAATACGAGCCCTCCTTGTACGAGCCATAGCACCTATAAACAAGATGAGTATGTACTAGAAAAGATAGAAACTCGCTCATTCATATTAAAATAGGAATTTAAGAAAATTTCGGCAGAGTTTCCCTTTGAAAAAGGGCTAAACTCCCTGCCAAAATGTCCCCAAATTTAAACAAATAAGCTTCCTAACACTTCTCAAATCCAATTCCTACACTTAGAAAGGATATTAGCAGTAAAGAAATTATTTCATGCATATTAAGTGCAAAAAATTTTAAATTATATCTATTTGCAAAAATAAACACTCAAACACTTGAGAATATCATCAATCCAATTCATAACACTCGTTAACACTTAAGTTAACTACACATGACTCCCAATTTATCCTAATATTAATTATTTCAAGTAAAAGTGGTTCAATGTGCTTAACTTGATCGGGAACACACACTTTTACCCAATGGGCTATTGCTCTAATGATAGCATATCATTTTCAATTATAACATTGATTTATACTTCTCGGAACAAGTTCATATATTCACTGAAAGCAAAATTCACAAATTTAAACCACTAAAATGCTCAAGCCCAAAAATTGAGAAGGAAATCTCAAAACTATCACCAAATTCATAATTTTCACACAAATAAGCATGAAAATAATTATTACAGCTGATTTGAGCACAATGTAGCACAATTATATCACGAATTTGCAACAATTAAGCAAAATGTATTGAAAAACTAAAAATATACAAAAATGAGAGATATAAAATGTCACAGAAATTCGAAATTTGTTACCTCAAATAGATGGAGTGATGATGGAGGATGATAATGATGCAAAAATGGAAGAGAAACAAGCCCAAATTCGACCTCAAATTGCTAGATTTCAGTTTGGCCCTATTTCGCGTCTTGAAGATCAAAACCCCTCAATTTGATGTTTTTGATTCTAAATTGTTGAGGGTTAATGCTCTCAAGAGGTTAGGGAAGGTTTTATTGTGAAAAATTGGGAATTTTATGGATGAAATGGAAGATTGGAGGAAAGGGGATAGGGTTTCGAAGAGAGAGAGAAGAGAAATCTGGAAAAAATGAGGAACCGAGGCCTCGTTTCCTTTCTTATCGCGAAGAGATCCGAGGTCGGATCCTTTCTGGAAGGCCTCGGATCCTACATGGCTCGGATCAGCCTCAACAGAAACACAGACGAGCCCTCGGATCTATCTGGGTTGGAAAAGATCCGAGCTCGGATCTATGGATCCGCGGTCGGATCTGTCTGGGATTTTAGGATCCGAGCTCGGATCCTGACTTCTCTGCACTAATTGCAGAAACTGCAATTTTTCAAACTTTTTCTCCCTTTTCCGGCCAATTCCAAAACACACATTGGACAAACTTTTATCAATTCTAACCTCCCACGCACATGCAATATACCTTAAACACAATATCCATCCTCTCAAAACACAACAAACACATTTACATTGAAAATCGAGGGGTGAGGTTCTTTGATCATTTTTGCATTTTTACATCAAAATGGCATTTCTGAGCATTAAATACACATCAAATGAATCCATGAACCTTTATAACCATGATATCACCAAAACTCACTTGAAATGCACAATGTATGTATAGGCATAGAAATTTTAAACACTTAAAACACAATTTGGTAAGAAAACTCCCTGCCAACATGATCTTCAAGTGCACCTCCAAGATGGATGATAAAACTCCCGTATCTCCTATAAACAAGTGAAATACATCTAATTAGTCAATTAACTTACACCAAAATGTAAGAAACACATAAAAACACACAAATACACTATTATTATTAAGTTGCCTCCCAACAAGCGCTTTTGTTTATAGTCGTTGGCTCGACTTTCCTATAACTTCTTTAATTCTCCATTGCATTTCCTAAGGAGTAATTTACTCCTTTAGGAACCTTTTCTCCGGCCAAATAGGGCTTCAATCTTTGCCCATTTACTTTAAATGGAGAACCATTTTCTCCTTTTATTTCCACTGCTCTATAAGGAAATACTTGAGTTACTTCAAATGGTCCCGACCACCTTGACTTCAAATTTCCTGGAAATAACCTCAGGCGTGAATTGAACAAAAGTACCTTTTGCCCTACCAGAAATTTTTTAGGAATAATATGCTTGTCATGCCAATATTTGATCTTTTCTTTATAAATTTTGGCATTTTCATATGCATGTAGTCGGTGTTCCTCCAATTCACTTAGCTCAAGTAATCGCTTTTCTCCTGCAAAATTAAAATCCATGTTAATAGATTTAATTGCCCAATAAGCTTTGTGCTCAATCTCCACAGGTAGGTGACAAGCTTTCCCATAGACTAAACGATACGGTGACATCCCTAGGGGTGTCTTAAATGCCGTTCGGTAAGCCCATAGTGTATCATCTAGTTTTGTAGCCCAATCCTTGCGTGATTTATTCACAGTTTTCTCCAAAATGAGCTTTATCTCTCTATTAGCTAGCTCTGCTTGTCCATTGGCTTGAGGATGATATGGAAGTGATGTCTTGTGCCTACAACCATATTTAAACAATAAGGAATCCAATTGTCTGTTACAAAAATGTTTCCCTTCATCACTTACTATGGCCTTGGGTATACAAAATCTACTGAAAATATTCTTTTTAAGGAATCTAAGTACAATTTTAGAGTCATTAGTAGGTGAAGCGATTGCTTCAACCCATTTAGAAACATAATCCACTGCTACTAAGATGTACTTATTATTAAAAGAACTAGGAAATGGTCCCATAAAATCAATACCCCATACATCAAATAACTCAACTTCCAAGAACGTAGTCAGGGGCATTTCATTCTTTCGAGATATATTTCCAGTTCTTTGGCATGCATCACAATTTTTAACATATTCCCTAGCATCTTGGTACATAGTTGGCCAATAAAATCCTGATTGCCATACCTTTGCCACAGTCTTTGAAGTACTGAAATGACCACCTGTTTCAAGGTTATGACAATGATATAAAACATTATGTACCTCATCTTCAGGAATACATCTACGTATCATACCATCGGCACAATGTCTGTATAGCAATGGTTCCTCCCAAAAGTAACTTTTTACGTCATGTAAGAATTTCTTCTTTTGATGATAATTAAATCCCTTTTGAATCTCTCCACTGACCAAGTAGTTAGCAAAATCTGCATACCATGGAGAATTTCTAAGTGCTAGGACAAACTCATCCGGAAAATTCTCTTGAATTGGAACCTGATCTTTGATTGGGATATATTCCAAACGTGATAAATGATCTGCAACTAGATTCTCCGATCCCTTTTTGACTTTTATCTCCACATCAAATTCCTGCAATAAAAGAATCCACCGAATTAGTCTAGGTTTTGCATCCTTCTTATGCAGCAAATATTTAAGAGCTGAATGGTCCGTATATATAATGACTTTAGATCCTACTAAATAGGATCTAAATTTGTCCAAAGCAAATATCACTGCCAATAGCTCTTTTTCTGTCGTTGCATAATTGAGTTGTGCCTCATTTAGCAACTTGCTAGCATAGTAAATGACGTGCAATCGTCCTTCTTTCTTTTGTCCCAAAACTGCTCCAACCGCATAATCACTTGCATCACACATCAATTCAAATGGTAGTGACCAATCAGGCGAAGTTATAATTGGGGCCGAAATCAATTCCTTCTTCAACCTTTCAAATGCTACCAAACAATTGTCATCAAATTGAAAAGGAGAATCTTTACATAATAAATCACATAATGGCTTTACTATTTTAGAAAAATCTTTAATAAAACGTCTATAAAAGCCAGCATGTCCTAAAAATCTCCTTATCCCCTTGACATTGCTTGGGGGTGGCAATTTTTCGATGACTTCTATTTTGGCTTGATCCACCTCAATTCCCTTGGAGGAAATCTTGTGTCCTAAGACAATTCCTTCTTGACGAGTTTTTGTTTTGTATCAATGCAAGTTTAATTCCGATTTTACATCCGTTGGACTGCAAGTATACAGGTCGTAATTGTAGTACAAGATGTGTGTCGGGTCGATCCCACGAGTAGCAATTTAAACAAATACTAAGCCCTTGTTCTCTCTATTATTTAGACTTACAATTAATTTTGAGCAAAGAAAGTCTAATGTTGTAATCTACAAATCTGATATACAAATCTAGTTTAACAAATGCTGAATGCAAATAGCGAAATTTTACTTAATGAAGATTCTAGGGATATAGATTCCACTTATGGCATAAACTACACAAATGAATGGATTTACTTCTTGCTATTATTCTTGCTTAACTCGAGATTTATTTCCAAAATTACCAAGTCTCATTTTCATGATGAAATGGCTTAGAGCAATATAGATTTCCCTATTTTCATGGTGAAATACTACTACTACTCCATTTTATTTCATGAAATGCTCAACAATCCACCTAAGTGTATCTCTATTTTCATGAACATACAACTCAAGCTCTACTCATGTGTTTCAATTGTTATTACCAATTCTCATTGAATAATAACACTATAAACATGCTATTGGTGATCAATCAATAACAAGGAATAACAGCTACACAAGTAGACAAGTTAATACAAGATATAACAAGTGTAAATCACATTCAATTAGTATTATTTAGCCATAAGTTTCATCTACTCCCCAGATATAGAAAATTAGCTACTCATGAATGATTTAGCAATCAAACTCACAAGTTTATTAATGCAAAACATCATGAAGTACAAGTATAAGAAAGGTAAAAGAAAGCTTAGCCAATTGAAGGTAAAGCTCTCCAATTCCTGCTATGTTCTTGTACAAGATGGTTCCAAGTGAAAAACCAAATGCTTCTCTAAGAACTCTTAACTAGAGAGAAAACTTGTTGCAAGAAGAAAAACTAGCTACGTATGGTCCTCTGGCTTCTCCCCTGAGTTTCTGCATAAAAGGTGGTAGAAATTCCATTCCTCTCTCTTCATAATTTCCTCCACTTAGATTTGTAAAAAAGAAGTCAATGTTCCTTTTGTCCACACTCATTTGGTCTTCTCTTTTATTGCAGAAGCATGTGCCACCGATTTCTATCCCTCAAAATAGCTGTAAAAGTTGTGAGAAAGGTAAAGAAAAACGGCTGTGCCACTTGCTGAGGAGAGAGACAGATCCAAGCCTCGGATCCGAGGAGTGATAATGGATCCGAGCTCGGATCATAGGATCCGAGGCCTTCCCATGATGGATCCGAGGTCGGATCGTCCTGACCTCGGATACACTCCGCCAGAAGTACAGACGAGGGGTCGGATCCCTCTTGTACACACGGATCCGAGCTCGGATCCGTGTTAAGCAATATTTCCAGTTTTTCACTTCTTCCCTTTTTCTACATTTTTGCTCCCAATTTCTTGTGTACTTTGTCCTCTGGATGACCCTGACATTTCTTTCAACTTGTGCATGAATTTCATACATCAATTACCTTCAAAATTTCACAAAATTACGCATTAATCCATTCATTTATCAATTTCTTAACTCTTAAATAATATTTAAGCAATTATCACCAAAAGAGTTCAAATATGGCTTTAATCTTCTCAAAACATACCAAAAATTCATGCCAAATTCGTACAAAATGTACGTTAAATATTCACTTATCAAATTCCCCCACACTTGAATCATTGCTTGTCCTCAAGCACTTTTACACAAAACTTACTTCAATGATTCAATAGATAAAGCAATATACGTACTTTTGTCAAATTTAATTCCTAAAAAACCTAGAAACCAATCATTATGCCATTTCTCAAATTACACTAAATACTCATAATATTTAATTAAAGAAAAATAATTATGCCCTAATTTTAACAAATTCAACTCAATCTCTCATTCTATCCTAATTCTACAAATAAGTAAATCACATAGTCAATTCTATGGCCTTCCTCATTCCAACACTCAACAATTTAGAGGGATTTATTCTCAATTCATTTTATTTAAATAGTGAAAACGTCTTTTTACGCGAAAATCAACACTTTTAGGTGAAAATTTCCGGTTACTCGACATTTCACTTATTTAAATAGCTAAGCCTACTCTTAATTCCAATACCTTTTTACGCGAATGTCGACATTTGTAAATGCCAACCCCCGGTTACTCAGTATGTGAATCATTGGAGTAAAATAATTTTTTTTTTTAACAGAATCCGTTTCTTTTTCCCTCTAAATATAAATAAAGGAAGAATTTGGCCTTTTCTTTGACTATATCAATCACTTACTTATAAAATTAAGTAAAAATGATAAATATCATTAATCTTGCAAAAATCTAAGCATAATTTTTCTTATTTAACCAAATATACTTTCTAAAACGTAAAAATCTTACTTGCATAATAATTCATTCCAAGCCAAATAAGAATTAAACTTTTCCAAAATACACATAGCATTTTATCCAATGGAAGAATTAAACACTTAAAATTTTAACATTTTGGCCATTTAATTGGAAGAATTGCAATGAAATATTGGAAATTATTTTAGCAAAATTTTGGCAGAGTTTTCCCATAAAAATAGATGAAACTCCCTGCCAACAACCTCAATTTCACAAAAATTATCCTCATGACAATATCTCCAAATATAATTCCAACATTTTTGAGCTATAAACAACTAAAATCATGCATTTCAAGACACAATCGCCAACTAAAATCATGCATTTCAAGACACAATCGCCCATAAGATAGAGTAATCCTTCCCCCACACTTAAAGTCTACAATGTCCTCATTGTAAAGGAAGGTAAAAGAACTGAAACTTCCCTCTAATAGGTGGTGATGCCATTTTGAAGCCCTTAATCATCACGATCATCCATTTTCTGTCCAAAATGAGACAACAAGGGTACCAAATAGCATAAGTAGCACAAGATGATTCAACTAAAAGAAAAATCTACAAGTGTCTTTAATCAAAAGAAAAGAAAAATAAATAAAGACATAAAAGATCAAATCTGCTAAGTAGCGTCATGGCTGCTCGGAACGAGGGTCTACTGCCTCCTCGGCTCCATGAGGACCCTGTGAGGTACCAATATGGCCCTCATCCTGATGAGGTGTCGGAGTAGAGGACCGTCGGATATGGAAATGATCCTCGATCGCACGAAGGCGGCAATCATGTCGGTCGAGGCGCTCAGTCATCACCCGCTCCGTCTGGTCAATGCGCTCGACGACTCGCGTCTCCATACAACAAATAGCATTGAGAAGCTCTTGCCACTTGGAGCGCGGTTGAGGAGGTGGTCGCGGAACCGGAGGAGGAAGAGTCTGCTGTGCCTCCGTCTCTTGGGTTGCCGCTTGTAGTTCAGTGTGAGGCGGAGGCTGAGTGGAAGTCGATGCTTCTCCTGTGTCCCGGACCAAAGCAGCTCCAAAATCCGTAGAAATACCCAAAGCGTTGAGTATAGAAGCATTTACCTCCTCGACAGACCTAGTTACCACCGCTCTCTCGGTTCCACGAGGAACCTTGAGCTTCTCAAACACGAGGGATAGCAGTCGAGGGAATCCGAAGCAAGTCTCGCCGGCCCTCATGCGAGCTGTGGTCCGCATATAGCTGATGATAATGCTGGGTAGAGGAATGCCAGTCAACTGCCTACCCAATCCATGTATCATCTTATCCAGAAAATAGAGATCGCTATTTCGGATCTCCCGTTTACCACTCTTTTTCGGCACCACATTAAATGCAAAAAGATAGAAGATCAGGTGGTATCGATGCTCAAAGGAGTCGGCATATACCGTGAGTTTTTTCGAAGTTCCTCGCTCACGGTACTGACCCTTTAGACGCTCCACGGCTTCTCCCACTTGCCAAGGGTCTCGAGCCTTGAATTCCTTAGTCAGTTTGACATCTTCGCCTTCGTCTATGAGTTGAACGAAACGTCGCAGTGCCTCTCGATTGAGAACCACTTTCCTGCCTCGAACCCACGAGACGATGAGGTTGCCACTGTGACTCTGCTTGTTCTCCACATTGGCGTAGAACTCCCGGACCAAGTTGGGGTAGTAGTACTTGGGCAATTGAAGGATGTTCTCCCATCCAAGTCGCTTGAATGCTGTCGAAATATGGTAGTGCGCATCCACCTCTGGAGCCAAGTGTTTCTCAATGATGATCTCCTTGGCTAGGCCGGCTTCATACCACTCTTGGTTTTCGAGCGATGTGAATCGTGTGGTATCGTAATCTGGCGGTGGCTCATCACGGCTAGTGGATGCAGTCTTCCGGCGAGATCGAGGTGGTGACTCAGGCGAAGGAGATTCTTCCTCAGGCGACTCCTCATGCACAGAAGGTGTATGTTCTTCACTTGACGATGGTGTAGGAGTACGAATACGAGCCCTCCTTGTACGAGCCATAGCACCTATAAACAAGATGAGTATGTATTAGAAAAGATAGAAACTCGCTCATTCATATTAAAATAGGAATTTAAGAAAATTTCGGCAGAGTTTCCCTTTGAAAAAGGGCTAAACTCCCTGCCAAAATGTCCCCAAATTTAAACAAATAAGCTTCCTAACACTTCTCAAATCCAATTCCTACACTTAGAAAGGATATTAGCAGTAAAGAAATTATTTCATGCATATTAAGTGCAAAAAATTTTAAATTATATCTATTTGCAAAAATAAACACTCAAACACTTGAGAATATCATCAATCCAATTCATAACACTCGTTAACACTTAAGTTAACTACACATGACTCCCAATTTATCCTAATATTAATTATTTCAAGTAAAAGTGGTTCAATGTGCTTAACTTGATCGGGAACACACACTTTTACCCAATGGGCTATTGCTCTAATGATAGCATATCATTTTCAATTATAACATTGATTTATACTTCTCGGAACAAGTTCATATATTCACTGAAAGCAAAATTCACAAATTTAAACCACTAAAATGCTCAAGCCCAAAAATTGAGAAGGAAATCTCAAAACTATCACCAAATTCATAATTTTCACACAAATAAGCATGAAAATAATTATTACAGCTGATTTGAGCACAATGTAGCACAATTATATCACGAATTTGCAACAATTAAGCAAAATGTATTGAAAAACTAAAAATATACAAAAATGAGAGATATAAAATGTCACAGAAATTCGAAATTTGTTACCTCAAATAGATGGAGTGATGATGGAGGATGATAATGATGCAAAAATGGAAGAGAAACAAGCCCAAATTCGACCTCAAATTGCTAGATTTCAGTTTGGCCCTATTTCGCGTCTTGAAGATCAAAACCCCTCAATTTGATGTTTTTGATTCTAAATTGTTGAGGGTTAATGCTCTCAAGAGGTTAGGGAAGGTTTTATTGTGAAAAATTGGGAATTTTATGGATGAAATGGAAGATTGGAGGAAAGGGGATAGGGTTTCGAAGAGAGAGAGAAGAGAAATCTGGAAAAAATGAGGAACCGAGGCCTCGTTTCCTTTCTTATCGCGAAGAGATCCGAGGTCGGATCCTTTCTGGAAGGCCTCGGATCCGACATGGCTCGGATCAGCCTCAACAGAAACACAGACGAGCCCTCGGATCTATCTGGGTTGGAAACGATCCGAGCTCGGATCTATGGATCCGCGGTCGGATCTGTCTGGGATTTTAGGATCCGAGCTCGGATCCTGAGTTCTCTGCACTAATTGCAGAAACTGCAATTTTTCAAACTTTTTCTCCCTTTTCCGGCCAATTCCAAAACACACATTGGACAAACTTTTTATCAATTCTAACCTCCCACGCACATTCAATATACCTTAAACACAATATCCATCCTCTCAAAACACAACAAACACATTTACATTGAAAATCGAGGGGTGAGGTTCTTTGATCATTTTTGCATTTTTACATCAAAATGGCATTTCTGAGCATTAAATACACATCAAATGAATCCATGAACCTTTATAACCATGATATCACCAAAACTCACTTGAAATGCACAATGTATGTATAGGCATAGAAATTTTAAACACTTAAAACACAATTTGGTAAGAAAACTCCTTGCCAACATGATCTTCAAGTGCACCTCCAAGATGGATGATAAAACTCCCGTATCTCCTATAAACAAGTGAAATACATCTAATTAGTCAATTAACTTACACCAAAATGTAAGAAACACATAAAAACACACAAATACACTATTATTATTAAGTTGCCTCCCAACAAGCGCTTTTGTTTATAGTCGTTGGCTCGACTTTCCTATAACTTCTTTAATTCTCCATTGCATTTCCTAAGGAGTAATTTACTCCTTTAGGAACCTTTTCTCCGGCCAAATAGGGCTTCAATCTTTGCCCATTTACTTTAAATGGAGAACCATTTTCTCCTTTTATTTCCACTGCTCTATAAGGAAATACTTGAGTTACTTCAAATGGTCCCGACCACCTTGACTTCAAATTTCCTGGAAATAACCTCAGGCGTGAATTGAACAAAAGTACCTTTTGCCCTACCAGAAATTTTTTAGGAATAATATGCTTGTCATGCCAATATTTGATCTTTTCTTTATAAATTTTGGCATTTTCATATGCATGTAGTCGGTGTTCCTCCAATTCACTTAGCTCAAGTAATCGCTTTTCTCCTGCAAAATTAAAATCCATGTTAATAGATTTAATTGCCCAATAAGCTTTGTGCTCAATCTCCACAGGTAGGTGACAAGCTTTCCCATAGACTAAACGATACGGTGACATCCCTAGGGGTGTCTTAAATGCCGTTCGGTAAGCCCATAGTGTATCATCTAGTTTTGTAGCCCAATCCTTGCGTGATTTATTCACAGTTTTCTCCAAAATGAGCTTTATCTCTCTATTAGCTAGCTCTGCTTGTCCATTGGCTTGAGGATGATATGGAAGTGATGTCTTGTGCCTACAACCATATTTAAACAATAAGGAATCCAATTGTCTGTTACAAAAATGTTTCCCTTCATCACTTACTATGGCCTTGGGTATACAAAATCTACTGAAAATATTCTTTTTAAGGAATCTAAGTACAATTTTAGAGTCATTAGTAGGTGAAGCGATTGCTTCAACCCATTTAGAAACATAATCCACTGCTACTAAGATGTACTTATTATTAAAAGAACTAGGAAATGGTCCCATAAAATCAATACCCCATACATCAAATAACTCAACTTCCAAGAACGTAGTCAGGGGCATTTCATTCTTTCGAGATATATTTCCAGTTCTTTGGCATGCATCACAATTTTTAACATATTCCCTAGCATCTTGGTACATAGTTGGCCAATAAAATCCTGATTGCCATACCTTTGCCACAGTCTTTGAAGTACTGAAATGACCACCTGTTTCAAGGTTATGACAATGATATAAAACATTATGTACCTCATCTTCAGGAATACATCTACGTATCATACCATCGGCACAATGTCTGTATAGCAATGGTTCCTCCCAAAAGTAACTTTTTACGTCATGTAAGAATTTCTTCTTTTGATGATAATTAAATCCCTTTTGAATCTCTCCACTGACCAAGTAGTTAGCAAAATCTGCATACCATGGAGAATTTCTAAGTGCTAGGACAAACTCATCCGGAAAATTCTCTTGAATTGGAACCTGATCTTTGATTGGGATATATTCCAAACGTGATAAATGATCTGCAACTAGATTCTCCGATCCCTTTTTGACTTTTATCTCCACATCAAATTCCTGCAATAAAAGAATCCACCGAATTAGTCTAGGTTTTGCATCCTTCTTATGCAGCAAATATTTAAGAGCTGAATGGTCCGTATATATAATGACTTTAGATCCTACTAAATAGGATCTAAATTTGTCCAAAGCAAATATCACTGCCAATAGCTCTTTTTCTGTCGTTGCATAATTGAGTTGTGCCTCATTTAGCAACTTGCTAGCATAGTAAATGACGTGCAATCGTCCTTCTTTCTTTTGTCCCAAAACTGCTCCAACCGCATAATCACTTGCATCACACATCAATTCAAATGGTAGTGACCAATCAGGCGAAGTTATAATTGGGGCCGAAATCAATTCCTTCTTCAACCTTTCAAATGCTACCAAACAATTGTCATCAAATTGAAAAGGAGAATCTTTACATAATAAATCACATAATGGCTTTACTATTTTAGAAAAATCTTTAATAAAACGTCTATAAAAGCCAGCATGTCCTAAAAATCTCCTTATCCCCTTGACATTGCTTGGGGGTGGCAATTTTTCGATGACTTCTATTTTGGCTTGATCCACCTCAATTCCCTTGGAGGAAATCTTGTGTCCTAAGACAATTCCTTCTTGACGAGTTTTTGTTTTGTATCAATGCAAGTTTAATTCCGATTTTACATCCGTTGGACTGCAAGTATACAGGTCGTAATTGTAGTACAAGATGTGTGTCGGGTCGATCCCACGAGTAGCAATTTAAACAAATACTAAGCCCTTGTTCTCTCTATTATTTAGACTTACAATTAATTTTGAGCAAAGAAAGTCTAATGTTGTAATCTACAAATCTGATATACAAATCTAGTTTAACAAATGCTGAATGCAAATAGCGAAATTTTACTTAATGAAGATTCTAGGGATATAGATTCCACTTATGGCATAAACTACACAAATGAATGGATTTACTTCTTGCTATTATTCTTGCTTAACTCGAGATTTATTTCCAAAATTACCAAGTCTCATTTTCATGATGAAATGGCTTAGAGCAATATAGATTTCCCTATTTTCATGGTGAAATACTACTACTACTGCATTTTATTTCATGAAATGCTCAACAATCCACCTAAGTGTATCTCTATTTTCATGAACATACAACTCAAGCTCTACTCATGTGTTTCAATTGTTATTACCAATTCTCATTGAATAATAACACTATAAACATGCTATTGGTGATCAATCAATAACAAGGAATAACAGCTACACAAGTAGACAAGTTAATACAAGATATAACAAGTGTAAATCACATTCAATTAGTATTATTTAGCCATAAGTTTCATCTACTCCCTAGATATAGAAAATTAGCTACTCATGAATGATTTAGCAATCAAACTCACAATTGAAATCCCGGTGGATTGGTTGGCCTTGGTTGATTTCCTTGATCCTTCCATCCAAAGTTTGGATGATTTCTCCACCCCGGATTGTAAGTATTCGAGTAGGGGTTATTTTGAGCATTACGATTGTAATTATTGACGAATTGTACCTGTTCAGAATCAACACACTCATTAGTATCATGTTCACCTCTACATATAGAACAACTTGCTACATGTGCATTAGATGAACTTGGACCAACTCCACCTTGTCTACTTAGCAACTTCATCACATTATTCATTTGAGCACTCAGCATATTGAGAGTGTCCATTTCTATCATACCTGCGTGACGTCTTGTATTACCTCTCTCATTGGCCCATTGGTAGTTATTTGCTGCCATTTCTTCTATCAAATTATGAGCCTCTTGGGGTGATTTACCCATTAAAGCACCACCTGCAGCTGCATCGATCATAGTTTTAGTAGAAAAAGCTAAACCATTATAGAAGGTTTGTATGATTAACCATTCCGGCAGTCCATGATGTGGACATTTCCGAAGCAAATCTCTAAACCTTTCCCATGCCTCATATAATGATTCTCCCTCCAATTGACTAAAACTAGTGATATCCATTCTAAGCTTAGCAGTCTTTCCTGGTGGAAAATACTTATTTAAGAATGCTCTTGATAATTCATCCCATCCAGTGAAAGTATTAGGAGCATGAGAGTGTAGCCAAAGTTTGGCCTTATCTCTCAATGAAAATGGGAACAATCTTAGCCTTATAGCATCATCACTAACTCCATTCATTTTAATTGTATCACAAATTTCCAAGAATGTAGCTAAGTGTGTATTAGGATCTTCTACTGCATTACCTCCAAATTGAGATTGTTGAACCATTTGGATAAGTGATGGTTTAATCTCAAAGTTGTTAGCATTTACCGCAGGCCTTGCTATGCTCGTTTGAGATCCTTGTGTTCCCGGTAGAGCATAATCTCGTAGAACTCGCCTATTTAGGTCATTTTCCGCCATTTCTTCTTCAAATGGTAATTCTATCAAGATATCTTCTATTGGCTGCCAAACCTCTTCTTCCTCTTGGTGCAGTGTATTCCTCCTTTGTCTCCGCAATGTTCTTTCAATTTCAGGATCAAAATGTGCAACTTCTCTATTTGATCGGTACATGCACTACAAGTAAAAATAAGAGAAATTTTTGCAGTTTTAATTCAACAACTTGGATAAAAACAATGAAGATGTCTAAATTAATAAAGATGACTAGGCCCTAATATTGCCGCTCCCCGGCAACGGCGCCAAAAACTTGACGAGTGTTTGTTTTCTCCATTGCAAGTTTAATTCCGATTTTACACCCGTTGGACTGCAAGTATACAGGTCGTAATTGTAGTACAAGATGTGTATCGGGTCGATCCCACGAGGAGCAATTTAAACAAATACTAAGCCCTTGTTCTCTCTATTATTTAGACTTACAATTAATTTTGAGCAGAGAAAGTCTAATGCTGTAATCTACAAATCTGATATACAAATCTAGTTTAACAAATGCTGAATGCAAATAGCGAAATTTCACTTAATGAAGATTCTAGGGATATAGATTCCACTTATGGCATAAACTACACAAATGAATGGATTTACTTCTTGCTATTATTCTTGCTTAACTCGAGATTTATTTCCAAAATTACCAAGTCTCATTTTCATGATGAAATGGCTTAGAGCAATATAGATTTCCCTATTTTCATGGTGAAATACTACTACTACTCCATTTTATTTCATGAAATGCTCAACAATCCACCTAAGTGTATCTCTATTTTCATGAACATACAACTCAAGCTCTACTCATGTGTTTCAATTGTTATTACCAATTCTCATTGAATAATAACACTATAAACATGCTATTGGTGATCAATCAATAACAAGGAATAACAGCTACACAAGTAGACAAGTTAATACAAGATATAACAAGTGTAAATCACATTCAATTAGTATTATTTAGCCATAAGTTTCATCTACTCCCTAGATATAGAAAATTAGCTACTCATGAATGATTTAGCAATCAAACTCACAAGTTTATTAATGCAAAACATCATGAAGTACAAGTATAAGAAAGGTAAAAGAAAGCTTAGCCAATTGAAGGTAAAGCTCTCCAATTCCTGCTATGTTCTTGTACAAGATGGTTCCAAGTGAAAAACCAAATGCTTCTCTAAGAACTCTTAACTGGAGAGAAAACTTGTTGCAAGAAGAAAAACTAGCTACGTATGGTCCTCTGGCTTCTCCCCTGAGTTTCTGCATAAAAGGTGGTAGAAATTCCATTCCTCTCTCTTCATAATTTCCTCCACTTAGATTTGTAAAAAAGAAGTCAATGTTCCTTTTGTCCACACTCATTTGGTCTTCTCTTTTATTGCAGAAGCATGTGCCACCGATTTCTGTCCCTCAAAATAGCTGTAAAAGTTGTGAGAAAGGTAAAGAAAAACGGCTGTGCCACTTGCTGAGGAGAGAGACAGATCCGAGCCTCGGATCCGAGGAGTGATAATGGATCCGAGCTCGGATTATAGGATCCGAGGCCTTCCCATGATGGATCCGAGGTCGGATCGTCCTGACCTCGGATACACTCCGCCAGAAGTACAGACAAGGGGTCGGATCCCTCTTGTACACACGGATCCGAGCTCGGATCCGTGTTGAGCATTTTTCCAGTTTTTCACTTCTTCCCTTTTTCTACATTTTTGCTCCCACTTTCTTGTGTACTTTGTCCTCTAGATGACCCTGACATTTCTTTCAACTTGTGCATGAATTTCATACATCAATTACCTTCACAATTTCACACAATTACGCATTAATCCACTCATTTATCAATTTCTTAACTCTTAAACAATATTTAAGCAATTATCACCAAAAGAGTTCAAATATGGCTTTAATCTTCTCACAACATACCAAAAATTCATGCCAAATTCGTACAAAATGTACGTTAAATATTCACTTATCAGTGTTCGTCAAGTTAGAATAACAAGGAGATGCTAACAGGATTTTGAAGTGCGAATTTTTTTTGAAGAGTAGAGTACTCGAATGTCGGATAAAATTTGAGATTGCTTTTCAGACGCGAGCTTCCAACTCACATTATGAAACATACTAGTCTAGTTTTCCTCTAGAATTTCTTTTCCTATCAGAATTTGGCTATTATTTTTTATTGCTATAAAAGTAGGGAACAAATTAGAAGTAGGGTTTGGCTAATTCTCTTTTTTCTCTAGCTATACTTCGACTCTCCGTTTCTCTCTCGGAACGTGACTTTAGCAATTTTCATCTTTTTGCTTGGGTTATCTGCATCAGGAGCAATTAAACCCTTTTCAGTCAAAGGATAACTTGAGAATTTGGTTTTACAAACAACTGTGAGATTAAATTCATTTTAATTGTTTCGTCCAATTCATTGGTATTTGTATGCTTCCTAATTTCACTGCTTATCATTATTATATTGTTTGAATATCAAGGGCTCGATATTTAAATTAACCTAATAATCTACTACCAATTAAAATAGTTGAATCCAAATTTTTTGACTATTTTAAACCTTGTGATGACTGACATGATTAGGTCTGTGTCAGGAAAACATACGATCAAATCTAAATAAACCCTCATAACATTTTTGTTGGTTAAAACTAGACTTTTTTAATTTTTAATGCAATTGAGAGATTGAATCCTATGGTCATACCTAGGGTTATCTTTTGATTAGGGAAGTAGTTAACAATTGTACCTTGACTACTAATATAGTAAGAAAAAGTTGGCTCTCAGGGCCTATTTTATCAATGAATGATTGAATTTAGTCTTGCATTAATTGTTTCTCCTTTGACTAGAACTTTTATTTTAATTGTGTGTTTCAATTCATTTGTATTTGTATGTTTCTGATTTCACTCCTTATGATTATTGTATTGTTTTGAATATCAAGGGTCTGATATTTAAATTAACCTAATAATCTACTACCAATTAAAATAGTTGAATCCATAATCGTTTGACTATTTTAATCCTTGTGATGACTGGCATTATTAGATTTGTATCAAGGAGACATACAATATAATCTAAATAAACTCTCGTAATATTTTTGTTGGTTAGAACTAGACTTTTCTAATTTTTAATGCAATTGGAAGATTGAATCCTATGATCATACCTGGGGTTATCTTTTGATTAGGAAATTAGTTAACAATCATACCTTGATTACTGATACAGTAAGGAAAGTTAACTGTCAGAGCTTGTTGATAGGTATAACAAGTTTATCAATGAATGTTTGAATTTATTCATGCATCAAGGATCAGTTGAGTGAAGCATTTCTAAAAGTTACTCCTTTGACTAGAGCTATGCTTATTATAGATTTAATTTTAGTTTAATTCCATTTAATTACTTATATGTGAATTAATTGTTTATTTTAACTTTTCAAAAACCCTCCATTAACTCTTGATCTAAAAGAAATAGATTTTCTGAATCCTTATAGAGGCGACCCTGCTCACCGCTACATACAATTAATATTTTCTCGAGTAGGTTTTTTTATCATTGACCATATTCGACACATGTCATTACAAATCAAAATTTTTTCTCATTTATAATTTGTCTGTACATTAGAAAACCATAGTTAACATTCATATATGCATCTATCATCTAATAATTGCTAAAGTAACCAGAAACTCCTGTGTGACTAATACATTAAATTTTTTTCCAATAATATACAAGTATTGTACGAGTGAACTTTAAATGGATTGTATGCACAGTTCATGAGAAGGTATTGTGAAATTGTATCCTATATCTTATTTCATTGCTTATAAAAAAAAAAAAAAAGCCAGACTTGTATTTCGTGAATGTTGCATCTTATGTTCCATGTTTCACGAGGAACAAAGAATGGATGTGACTTGGAGCGGTCACCTCAAGCCCATTGCTTCCGGCTAAAGCCAAGAATGAAAAGAAAGGAAAATAGGGGGAACAAAATGCAAGTGGGAAGGACGACGACATTTGAACCAATCGCAAAGTCGCAAAATTTTGGGACAACTCACCAGCCAATCACAATTGGCCACATCACCCAAACAACCGCCCTTGCATTACCAAAGGAAAAATAGGGGAGAAAAAGTCACGTGACGTTTGGTAAGAGGATTTCGGAATGGAGAATTGAAATAAATTACATAATTTTTGTTTAGATTACTACTATCTTAATTGAAATTTTGGAATTATATCAAAAAATTTGGAATTCTCCAATTCCCTAGTAACCTGGAAGGTTTTGAACGAAACCCAAGTCTGATTCCCCTTTAGAAACGGAGCTCGTCCTGTCATCCGTTAAAAAAATTAATATATAATTATAAATAATATATATATTACAATTATATATTTTATTATAATATTAGTGTAAGTATATAATAACTACTTTAGTCATGTTGGCACTGGTTATTTTTGACTTTTGTTTAAGTGCTATATTGCTGGGATTTTTCTAAAGCCTCCACGTGAAACACTTTTTTGTTTTGTTGACCTGTTTTTAGTTGGTTTTAGCTTTTTGAGATGTACATGAGGAAGTTTATACCTAAAACTGATGCTAAAAGAATCACAAGCAATTGCCTTTGTCCTTGAGTATTGAAAAGAAAAAATGGTGTTCGGCACTAACTGTTTTTTAACTCAGAATAAGTTAACATTATAGTTAAAAGGAATAAAAACACCGTGGACATTTTTAAGCTTGATTTACTTGAAAGAAATCTAGAATTCATGCTAAGCAGCGAGTACATGTCCAGATCTTGTTCTTGAGCACAAGTTCTTTAGTTTCTGGAAAGATTTCGCACATGCATTGATTGCTTAGTTCTCCCAAAATTATGGTCGTCAAAAGTAAGTCATTGCATGCCTCTTGAATATCCTACGTGAGTTTATACATGGTAGAGATATTACCAGAAAAGTATGGCTGTCATGGTCTCTAGGCTCTTACTTCAATCTAAGTTTCCTGCCAAAGAAAAAAGATGTAGTTATCTGATTATTGGGTAAGTGGCAAAAGCATAAGTCTACCAGATCTGGTACACAATAAGCATCATCTTCATATATATTGGCTGATATTTCTGATTTATATCATATGCTAAATAGCCTATCCAAATATTTCCTTATGGATGGCTAATTTAAAACATGTCCATGGGCCAATGACACATTGTCCAAAATGATGGAACTATTATACAGGTGTAGACAAACATCTACATTTTTATTGGATGTCTGCGTGTACAACTTATAACAAGTTATTAGATTTCATAGATTCTATCCTAAGCTTGTATATTCCAGCCTTGCTTGTCAATTATATCCTTTATGGAAATGGAAAACCAATTAGAGTGTGGTTCTGTTATATTCTATTAACTGATATCGTCTCCTGGAATTTCCAAATGATGCTCTGTGTGAGAACCAGTATGTTCATCTATAGCTTAAAGTAGCCATATATTGACTGTCATACATGTCTAAGCATTTCTGATTCCTTAATTTAGGTTGAAAACTAGGCTAGAAAACAATCTAAGCCTCTAAATTCTATCTTGTTTTACTCCATTATTCCTTGACAAGAAGGTCCTTTAAACCCCTCTCTTGCTTATATCCTTTTATTTAACTTTGCAAGTTTTTTCTTACACCGGTTTTCTACCTTCCTATGAAAGGATGTCCCTTCTTTATGAGGTTGACATTGAAAAGAGATCTTTTGTAAATATCTTGGAAGTATGACAAATCAAATTGGTGAGCCTGTTTTGAGAAAGTATAGATTCTTTATCTGATTCAATTATGTGTTGCATTTGTATGTATATAACCGATCTTTGGAGTCTATGACTAGGATAAGTTAGGTCCAGGACTGACCTTTCCCGTCTTCTGCTGGGTATCCTTATAGGAATTTACTTGATGTAATAATAATTGTAACGCTACAATTGAGATTTCTTCTGAAACTCCTGAACTAGTTCCACCAAAATTGTCTTCCCATCAGGTCTATCGTGGACCTTATTCAACACTTCTGTTTTAGTATTTTATTCCCATTGCAAAATTTTAACTTTTTAATCAAGCGCGATCTCATTTTCTATTTGAAGTTTGAGATTTGATGTTTGTGCAGTTTGTATTTTTGAACTAAGAAAGTCGCTTGAATTGTTGCAGGAATGGGGTGATCCTCGCAAAGAAGAGTTTTACTTTTATATGAAGTCATATTCCCCTGTTGATAATGTCAGTAACAAACTGCTTTCCTTTTCCTTTTTCTTGTATAATTTTCTTTATGGTCTTTCATTCTGCTAAGGTAACCTTTTCTTTAGCTGATTTCTGTTTGTTTTACACTAGCTTTTGAACTAAGTCTGTCTCCTGCTGAACAGGTGAAGGCACAAAATTATCCTGCAATTCTTGTTACTGCTGGTTTGAATGGTATGTGTAACCATCAAATGCAACATATTAGTTTCAAGTCTTAGGACATACATAATCAAAACCCAACACTGGTGGGGGGCTTAAATAATTAAAATTCAGTCACAGATGGCATTATCCTTGCATGTAACAGTGGTCTCTACTTGAAAGTTGGAATGTGGCATTTGTGACAATGAAGTTAATGGCTCTTTGGCAATTTGTTTTGGTTAAATCTGTAAATTGTCAAGGACATTGAGATATGCCTTGCGAGAGAGTTATGTCTTGCACATTCAGAATTGTGCAAGCTCCTAAATTTTAAGCTTAAAACATTAGTAGAATATGTTTTTCTCTCCTTCCTGGTTGCTGCTTACAGCAATCTTAAGTCTAGTGAATGCCCATTCTTGCTTATCATCCATTTAGGTCAACTCAGGTAAGAGTTTGAATTTGTCCTTTGGAAACTAAACTATTTGCATGAAAATAGAAATTGTGGAAAAAGTAAAAAAAATGAGGCTCGTGAGAAAGGTAATGGTAAGTCAGCTAGTCAGTTGCATATTAAAATCATTCTGCTGGTGAAATCTTTTGTTGCATGCTTTTGAGGAATTTGCGAGGAGGGATGAAATACTTGATGGCTGTGAGTTGTTGGAATTATCTCTTGCAATGGAAAGCCTTATTGCAGATCTTTAGTACAGTATTTGTGTTATGTTCTTATGTCATGGTTTTGTTTACGAGTTACAACTTACAATTAGATACCTGTCTGATCTTGGGATCCATTACTGTGAGAGGATAACATGAAAGATACAGTTTGATTCAATAATTATCAGCACCTGTCATATATTTGAAAGTTTATTTTATCTGACGCAATAATCGTGGATTTTTATCTTCTCTTTTAAATTATCCTTCACTGCCATATTTTTTGTATTTAACTTGCATTATGGAGAATCTAGAGTGATTTAGCAGAATCTCTTCTCCTGGTATTTTTTTTCCCTTTAGGGTGGGGTTTTTTTTTTTTCTGGTGGGGGGGGGGGGGGAAACTCTTCTCCTGGTCCTGATGATACCTGTTCATGTTGTGACAGATCCGCGGGTTATGTATTCTGAAGCTGCGAAATACGTAGCAAAGTTGAGAGATACAAAAACTGATAATAATCTGCTGTTGTTCAAATGTGAACTTGGTGCAGGGCACTTTTCAAAGTCTGGAAGGTACTTACCCTTTATTCTTTCCTCTGCGATCTAGAAGTATTATCATGCATCATCCACAAGCATACAAACCATCAATTAGAGCAGTAATTGGGATGAGAATACTTTGGGGACTTGTAATTGGGTTTTGGCAGTGGTGTTGCAGGCCCAACCAATCTCAAATGGTATCAAGAAAAACTGATTTCTTCAAGAAAAACCAATCTCAAATGCTTTTTGGCCTTGTATCGATTCTTAAAACTCATTAGGTCTGGATTTTTTTTTTTTTGGCCCTCTCTCAGGGTATCTACTTTATTTGTACAAACTAGGAGTGAACTCTTAGCGAACTCTATTATTCGTGGTATTTTCTGACTTTTATCTTCAGTTTCAATTTTGGTTAGATGAATGATGGGAAAGTTAACACAATGACGAGGAACTGTCTTATCAATCCATTAGAGGTGCTTTTCTTCCATTTTCAGCTTTACGATAAGGTGCAGAGGCTTAGACGTTGTAGGTTTGAGAGAGGAATAACAAAGCTGGGACATCGGCTGAAAGGGCAAGCCATATAACCACAATTACTTTTTGCAGAAATGAAGCTAGGGAGGGTAATATTTTTAAAGAAGTGATACTAAACCTTTATCTTCATCTGGATATATCTATAGCAAGACCAATTTAGGGCCCCTCATTAGTCAAAGTGGCTGGGGGTTGAATAAACTTCCATGAGGCTGTCCTCTAGAAACGTAGCATGAGAGAGTCTTTGGAAAGTATTCCCTTAGCTGTTGCTAGACTGATCATACCTCTCATTGCCAACATCATCTTTTCTTCCATTATCTACCATCACTTTACTTGGCTGCACAGGTTTGAAAAGCTTCAGGAAGATGCCTTGACATATGCTTTTTTTATGAAAGCTTTAGACATGGTATCTGCAGCCAGTGCAGCTCAAATGTGTCTATGCCTAAGAAAACCAAAATTAACATTGATTATATGTTGCAAGTGCTAGGCATTTAGCATGTAATATTTGCTAAAGTAGCCCCAAACTACTCTATGACTGAATACATTTGAGTAGGGGAATTATCCTGATAACATATCGAATTACATGGCGGATTCAATAAAAATGAATTGGAATTAATTTGTTATTGATCACCAAATGGTGCTGTGATTTCTATATTTAACCAATAAGAGGGAGTATGGAGTGGACTATTTTTCAATTCACTAGATAGCCTAGCGAACTCTGAATCCAATATATAGAAGGTTTTATGTGGTTAAAAGGTTGTTGAAAATCCTTGCAATTTTAACTCTCTAATTTTGAAGGATTAGCAAACAAATTATGGAGTGGACTATAAATTTTTCAAAGAGTTTTTCTAACTAACATTCTAGGATATTTGTTTTTTTTTTTCCAACAAAAACATCAACATTTTATGGCTATTAACACTTGATAATACAAGAGCTAATTTACAAAAAGGGGTAACTATCCCCATATCCTTTCTTGCTAGATCTATTAGCCACGTTGGGAAGTTATTTTCCCATTCAATATTCTTAACTAGTTTGGCAGCAAATTGTGCCAGGGAATGGCTACAACTATTTCCAGCCCTAGGAACAAAAGAGAATCTCCAACATTCAAACTCCTGTCTAAGGTCACCAATTAACGTCTTCTAGGACTGTTTCTATGCTACTGTCCTGAATATTGCCTGTGTTGATTTGGTCCTCTACACCTTTGCAGTCTATTTGAACTTCTATGTTAGTCCACAACCTGAATCCTTTGCCATTACTAGAGCACTTCAAATAGCTAGTGCTTCTCCTTTGTTTGCTTCTCCCCTCTTGCGTTCAGATATTCCTCTCACTTTCACAATCTTTCCAAGCCAGTTTCTGGCTATTATCCCCAAGCCTGTTCTTACCATTTTAGCTGATACTGCAGCATCTGTATTTATTTTGATCACTCCCTCCTTAGGTGGTTCCCAGCCATGTTGCTTTTGTCTGTCAATTTCTGGAGTGACATTGTTAAGACACCAAAATTATATCTGACTTACAATATGAATATCTACACTGACATTTATTATCCCTCCACGTTAAATTTGGAAGCTTTCCCGAATTAGATATACTGTTACAATAAAATTAACTCTTGAGACCCTCGTAATCCTTTTTCAAATAGTATAAGAGATAAAGTTGACTCATTAAGTATGAAGAGTTGTGCCAACAAAGTCAAAAGTAGTAGATTACGCATGAAGAATGAACAAGATAATGGTTAATAGTCAAATATTATATGTACTAGTTCATTTTGTTGAATTTAAACTAGAAAGAGACTCATTAAAAATATTTACAAGTGCTTTCAAATGAAAAGTTGCAATAATTTGAAAAAAAATTTGGAAGACAAACTCAAATGGGCTTAGGGTGGGCTTGTAGTGTACTTAAGGTAGATTAAGGATATATATATATATATAGACACTATTGAAGACTCCGTTAGTCACTGTTCAAACATGGGATTTATGACATTTTAGGTGTATGCGAGGGGATACTTCAACTGAATGCTTGGTGGACCTCATATGCGCATCGAGTGAAATCTGTGAAGTGAAATATCCGTCCGTTTTTTCTTTTTTCTTTTTTTTTTGTGACTAGTTTTAAAATTTGATACGGTCTAAATTTTCAATTGAATTACATCTTGCTGCTGGAATTTTTTAAGCATAAAAGTATGAAAGAAAAAAATTGTTAAAATTGGGTGGAAAGAACAAAATAAGAAGAAAAAAATGAACAAATTAGACGATCTTACATACATTGTGGGTACCTTTGTGATCGAAGATTGAACTTTTTGTTTAGTTTAAGGTATTATTGTTATTTTTCAATAGATATAATTTTTTCAAGAAGGCTTCAAATATTTAAATACCTTATTTCATTGGGTCCATTATGAACTTTAAGCAATATTTATTTTTTATTTAGCTTGACTAGGAGAGAAAAACACTGATTATTTCAAAAAAGTTTCGGTAAAATTAAGACTACTTTTTTTGAACAAGAAAATCAAATGTATTTTAATAATTTTATTATTTTTATCCTCAGAACCTTCATGATTACAAATGTTAGACATTATGACGAGATTTTGTCAAGGGTGATCTTTTTCAAATACTTCACATTAATTTTTTTTTTATAGACGTTCATAAAAGATTGCCTTTCTTTTCAAGAGATATTGATTCATGGTGTACTCCATTCTGTGTCATATAATTTTTGGAATGTTAGATTAGGGTTTTGTCTTAGCAATGCAAAAATACTATCAACTCTTTATTATCAAAAACTCTTCAAAGTTTTCCAATAGATTGAATTCCCTCTAGGTTCACCAAGAAAGAATATATTTTTCAGTAGAATTTAATGGTCTGATATTGAAGACAAAAGAGGAAAATGATACGAATTAGAAGATAAATATAAATTTGAAGTAAATCAAATCTAAAAAAAAAAAGTACTTGGCAGAAAACAACTAAAACATTCAGTTAGACATTCAAGGTTAATATTCACCTGTTAAGAAAAGATGAATACTGGCACTGCTTTATTTGCAAAAGTCTTTATCTAGTTGAGGCAGGAAGTTGATCAAGTTTGGTTTTGGTATTTCTTTTCTTAGATGGTATTTTACCCCATTCAACTTGTGAACAAAAAAACACTCTTGGTGTCGTGTACCTCTATTTTGCTCAAAGATTAAGAACCGAAAAAAGAAA
>NW_020862489.1:0-25153 GCF_003713205.1 Coffea eugenioides | reverse complement strand
CAATACTAACAATCTATGCAGTTTATAGTAATAACAACTTACATTAAATAAAGGTATTTTAGAGAAATTAAAAGACAACTACATTCTTCAATTGAAAAATGGACTATAATTTGGGACAGATGAAAAAGGAAAACAAGACTATTAAAGTGGGATGGAGGGAGTATTAGTTTTTTAAAAAAATTACTTGTGTATTGTGCTTTTTGAACAACTTTGGATCATTTATTGATTTGGGAAGTGAGTGGCTATCCTTAAGTTTCACACGGAGAAAAATGTGACCACTAGTTGAACTAACTCATTAATTAACTCATTATTCAACTTAACATGGATTTTCGTACATGATTATATTATCTAACCAAATAAATTTGCAATTTAACAAAAATAGCATAGCACAAATAAATAAAGCAACATAAAAAACATGAAGGGCATGTTCTCAACTGATCTTTTAAATCTGATTTTAATTTTGGATTTATGAAAACTGATTTTGAAACTTGATTTTAGATATTTTGGGCCCCAAAAGTTAAAAGTATGTCTTAATTCTTAATTGCTTTAAGATTCAGATTATGGCCTAATTTATTTTATATGCAAAAAAAAAATCCTTTAAACTTTAACATAATTACTAAACTACATAAAGATTAAGTAAATATTTTTGCCACACATCTCTCTCCATTTCTTCTTACTCGTTATTCCACTTCTTGATTCATCCGTTTTTCCCTTCTTCTTTTTCTTATTCAACATTTAATCTTCATAAGAAAAATAATTAATTACGTTAACACACCATGTCAGTTGTACAAAAGTTATTTATGTCTCACATAATGGCAATTTGGTTATCTTTTTGTTGAGATTAGCTTTTCAACATTTTGAAGAACACTTAAGTATTACCAAAGGAGCTTTATTAACTATAAACTAGAACACAAGAGTTACTCTACAAAATCTTTTAAAAATCAATTTCACAAAATCAGCTTTCACAAAATTAGAATCACTAGAAAACAATCCTGCAAGTCCTAAGCTACGTTTTAGATCAATTAAACCAAATTTGCATAGAATTATTTCATTTTGACATCTAAAAATTGATTATGCTAAACAATAAAAATGGAAACATTTTATTCTTACATGCATGCCACAAAGTGGAACGATTAAAAATTTTTTGACATCATTCTTTGGGTAATAAGACATTTCATTGTGGCCATTCAATACAAAACATACTAGTTTTCCTTTGGGCGCTACTTAACCAATTTTTCCCATAAAGAGCTGGTACAAAACATACTACAAAGCCTGCCAGTTTCCCATAAAGAGCTGGTATGGTATGGGTAATTTATTGTTTTTTTAACTTTCACATATTTAATTTATGTTAAATACAAAACATACTAGTTTTCCTTTGGGCGCTATTTAACCAATTTTTCCTATAAAGGGCTGGTATGTTTCCCATAAAGAGTTGGTACAAAACATACTACAAAACCTGCCAGTTTTCCATAAAGAGCTGGTATCTTATGGGTAATGTATTATTTTTTTTAACTTTCATATATTTAATTTATGTTAAATACAAAACATACTAGTTTTCCTTTGGGTGCTATTTAACCAATTTTTCCTATAAAGAGCTGGTATGTTTCCCATAAAGAGTTGGTAGAAAACATACTACAAAACCTGCCAGTTTCCATAAAGAGCTGGTATCTTATGGGTAATTTATTATTTTTTTTTTAACTTTCATATATTTAATTTATGTTAAATACAAAACATACTAGTTGTCCTTTGGGCGCTATTTAACCAATATTTCCTATAAAGAGCTGGCATGTTTCCCATAAAGAGCTGATACAAAACATACTACAAAACCTGCCAGTTTTCTATAAAGAGGTGGTATGTTCTAGGTAATTTATTATTATTTTTATACTTTCACATATTTAATTTATGTTAAATACAAAACATACTAGTTGTCCTTTGGGCGCTATTTAACCAATTTTTCCTATAAAGAACTGGTATGTTTCTCATAAAGAGCTGGCACAAAACATACTACAAAGCTTGCCAGTTTCCCATAAAGAGCTGGTATGGTATAGGTAATTTATTATTTTTTTACTTTCACATATTTAATTTATGTTAAATACAAATCATACTAGTTTTCCTTTGGGCGCTATTTAACCAATTTTTTCTATAAAGAGCTGGTACAAAACATACTACAAAACCTGCCAGTTTCCCATAAAGAGCTGGTATGTTATGGGTAATTTATTATTTTTTTTTAACTTTCATATATTTAATTTATGTTAAATACAAAACATACTAGTTTTCCTTTGGGCGCTATTTAACCAATATTTCCTATAAAGAGCTGGCATGTTTCCCATAAAGAGCTGGTACAAAACATATTAGAAAACTTGCCAGTTTTCCATAAAGAGCTGGTATGTTCTAGGCAATTTATTATTATTTTTTTACTTTCACATATTTAATTTATGTTAAATGGAAAACATACTAGTTGTCCTTTGGGCGCTATTTAACCAATTTTTCCTATAAAGAACTGGTATGTTTCCCATAAAGAGTTGGCACAAAACATCTTACAAAGCCTGCCAGTTTCCCATAAAGAGCTGGTATGGTATAGGTAATTTATTGTTTTTTAACATTCACATATTTAATTTATGTTAAATACAAAACATACTAGTTTTCCTTGGGGCGCTATTTAACCAATTTTTCCTATAAAGAGCTGGTATGTTTCCCATAAAGAGTTGGTAGAAAACATACTACAAAACCTGCAGTTTCCCATAAAGAACTGGTATCTTATGGGTAATTTATTAATTTTTTTTAACTTTCATATATTTAATTTATGTTAAATACAAAACATACTAGTTTTCCTTTGGGCGCTATTTAACCAATTTTTCCTATAAATAGCAGGTACAAAACATACTACAAAACATGCCAGTTTCCCATAAAGAGCTGGTATGTTATGGGCAATGTATTATTATTTTTTAACTTTCGCATATTTAATTTATGTTAAATACAAAACATACTAGTTTTCATTTGGGCGCTATTTAACCAATTTTTCCTATAAATAGCTGGTACAAAACATACTGTTATGGGCAATTTATTTTTTTAAAATTTCACATATTTAATTTATGTTAAATAGCGCAACTAGTATGTTTTGTATTTAACATAAATTAAATATATGAAAGTAAAAAAATAATAATAAATTGCCTAGAACATACCAGCTCATTATGGAAAACTGGCAGGTTTTGTAGTATGTTTTGTACCAGCTATTTATAGGAAAAATTGGTTAAATAGCGCCCAAAGGAAAACTAGCATGTTTTGTATTTAACATAAATTAAATATGCGAAATTTAAAAAATAATAATACATTGCCCATAACATACCAGCTCTTTATGGGAAACTGGCAGGTTTTGTAGTATGTTTTGTACCTGCTATTTATAGGAAAAATTGGTTAAATAGCGCCCAAAGGAAAACTAGTATGTTTTGTATTTAACATAAATTAAATATATGAAAGTTAAAAAAAAAATAATAAATTACCCATAAGATACCAGCTCTTTATGGGAAACTGGCAGGTTTTGTAGTATGTTTTCTACCAACTCTTTATGGGAAACATACCAGCTCTTTATAGGAAAAATTGGTTAAATAGCACCCAAAGGAAAACTAGTATGTTTTGTATTTAACATAAATTAAATATATGAAAGTTAAAAAAAATAATACATTACCCATAAGATACCAGCTCTTTATGGAAAACTGGCAGGTTTTGTAGTATGTTTTGTACCAACTCTTTATGGGAAACATACCAGCTCTTTATAGGAAAAATTGGTTAAATGGCGCCCAAAGGAAAACTAGTATGTTTTGTATTTAACATAAATTAAATATATGAAAGTTAAAAAAAAATAATGCATTACCCATAAGAAACCAGCTCTTTATGGGAAATGGGCAGGTTTTGTAGTATGTTTTGTACCAACTCTTTATGGGAAACATACCAGCTCTTTATAGGAAAAATTGGTTAAATAGCGCCCAAAGGGAAACTAGTATGTTTTGTATTTAACATAAATTAAATATGTGCAAGTTAAAAAAACAATAAATTACCCATACCATACCAGCTCTTTATGGGAAACTGGCAGGCTTTGTACTATGTTTTGTGCCAGTTCTTTATGGGAAAAATTGGTTAAATAGCGCCCAAAGGAAAACTAGTATGTTTTGTATTTAACATAAATTAAATTTGTGAAAGTAAAAAAATAAAAAATTGCCCATAACATACCAGCTCTCTATGGGAAACTGGTAGGTTTTGTAATATGTTTTGTACCAGGCTCTTTATGGGAAACATGCGAGCTCTTTATAGGAAAAATTGGTTAAATAGCGCCCAAAGGAAAACTAGTATGTTTTGTATTTAACATAAATTAAATATGTGAAATTTTAAAAAAATAAATTGCCCATAACAGTATGTTTTGTACCAGCTATTTATAGGAAAAATTGGTTAAATAGCGCCCAAAGGAAAACTAGTATGTTTTGTATGTAACATAAATTAAATATGTGAAAGTTAAAAAATAATAATAAATTGCCCATAACATACCAGCTCTCTATGGGAAACTGGCAGGTTTTGTTAAAAATGTGATTTAAGTTTACTTAACGGTCATCTGATTTTCACGTGACCAATTCCGTTAAAAATTGGCTAAATTGTTGTTTTGAGGATAACATTGGTCAAAAATTATTAATTCAGACATCAAATGTGTCGTGCCCAAAAGTTGAGGGACGAAATGTGTCCTTACCCCAAAGTTTGGGGATGAAAACCGTCATTTTCCCGGTTGGGGTCAGAATGGTTGACTGGCCCACTCTTTTACTTGGATTTTAAGATTGGGCTTTGATTAATTTTGGTTGGTTTTAATTGATCAAAAAAGGTGGGCTGACCCGCTTCATTTTTCTTGGACTTCCTATCGGGCAAAGTAGTCTTGGCCCGAGGAGAAGTCAGTCAATGGCCCAATGGCCTATTACCCAAGAATATCTGGTAACGTCTTTGCACATTAGTCCCTGGACTGTTAAGTAATTATGGTACGACCCTAATATCTTGGAATTTCTTTTAATTAGGTCACTAATTTTATTTCAAATAAGGCCCTAAGCTTTATTTTTCTTTAATTTTGACCCCTATTCTTTATGATAATTACAAATTGACCTTAAAACTTTCTTATTTTTCCATTAGATCCCTAATTGTTTGTACTTGACTATAGGATTTGATTTGTATAATTATTTTGTTGATAAACTTTTTTAATATCTTCTAAATTTATTGTATTATTTGTACTTGACTCAGCTGTCCTGCCTTTTTTAAAAGGTGAGGCTATTATGTCTCCTTGACCTATATTAATTTTTACTTCTTGTAATGGAGGGTGTATTGAAGTTATTATTTGATCATCTTTTAATTTTCATTTTTTATATAAATTAGTTTGAACATTTATTTGAGGTGTATTATATATATCATTTATTCCTATCTTTGAAGCATAGAATGATAACCAAGTAAATAAAGGGAAATTAAATTTTTGTTTTTCTAATTCATTTTTCCATTCTAAAATTAACTTTTCTTTACATTCTGACGATAATTGAAAAAACCAAATTCTTTTTTCAGTACTTTCTTCATCTTCAAAATCCTCTTGTAAATATTTATGATTTATCTTATATGGTTTATTTATAACATTTATTTCTCCTTTCATTTGTGAATGGGTTGGAGAGTATTCTGATTGATTTTGATTTATAACTTCTGGAATAGGAGTTTTATATTTAAAATTTGAAGTGCTTTCTAAAGGAAAATTTACTTCAGTTGATTCGTAATTAGAATGTCTTGCTGGTAATCACGAATAATTGATAGTCCTAGTTTTTTTTTCACACAGTTTAAGAAAAATTAGTTAATTTTGTTGGAAAAACAAATTTAGATTGCTATTTTCCTAAAATACCCTTACATGAAATAAAGTTGGCTTTTCATATATCAATATGTTATAGAAAATCTAAATGCATTAAATGAGGTAGGTTATATTCAATACTAACAATCTATATAGTTTATAGTAATAACAACTTACATTAAATAAAGGTATTTTAGAGAAATTAAAAGACAACTACATTCTTCAATTGAAAAATGGACTATAATTTGGGACAGATGAAAAAGGAAAACAAGACTATTAAAGTGGGATGGAGGGAGTATTAGTTTTTTAAAAAAATTACTTGTGTATTGTGCTTTTTGAACAACTTTGGATCATTTATCGATTTGGGAAGTGAGTGGCTATCCTTAAGTTTCACACGGAGAAAAATGTGACCACTAGTTGAACTAACTCATTAATTAACTCATTATTCAACTTAACATGGATTTTCGTACATGATTATATTATCTAACCAAATAAATTTGCAATTTAACAAAAATAGCATAGCACAAATAAATAAAGCAACATAAAAAACATGAAGGGCATGTTCTCAACTGATCTTTTAAATCTGATTTTAATTTTGGATTTATGAAAACTGATTTTGAAACTTGATTTTAGATATTTTGGGCCCCAAAAGTTAAAAGTATGTCTTAATTCTTAATTGCTTTAAGATTCAGATTATGGCCTAATTTATTTTATATGCAAAAAAAAAATCCTTTAAACTTTAACATAATTACTAAACTACATAAAGATTAAGTAAATATTTTTGCCACACATCTCTCTCCATTTCTTCTTACTCGTTATTCCACTTCTTGATTCATCCGTTTTTCCCTTCTTCTTTTTCTTATTCAACATTTAATCTTCATAAGAAAAATAATTAATTACGTTAACACACCATGTCAGTTGTACAAAAGTTATTTATGTCTCACATAATGGCAATTTGGTTATCTTTTTGTTGAGATTAGCTTTTCAACATTTTGAAGAACACTTAAGTATTACCAAAGGAGCTTTATTAACTATAAACTAGAACACAAGAGTTACTCTACAAAATCTTTTAAAAATCAATTTCACAAAATCAGCTTTCACAAAATTAGAATCACTTGAAAACAATCCTGCAAGTCCTAAGCTACGTTTTAGATCAATTAAACCAAATTTGCATAGAATTATTTCATTTTGACATCTAAAAATTGATTATGTTAACAAATAAATGGAATAAAACAGAAAAAGGGGCATATATCTAGATGGGCACTAAACTATTAATAACATCTTTTTTCACTACACTATTTTGATTTTTAGATCTCCCACTTAGGTTTTAGACCAACCATAGGTCTTGCTCCCAACTCATGTAATCATGACAGGGATAAGTTACTACTTTAGTCTGACTCACATATCTTAAATTCACTATTCAAGAACAACATTTAATTAATCTAATTCGGTCTTTAGACTTCCATGTAATTATGTTCACATTTGAAAATTTCGAACCTATAGTATTAACTAGTTATCTCGATTGATGGGAGCTCAAATCCCTTGTTAATCAAGGGTTGCCATGAAGAAAGGTGATTAATTAGAACTAATGAAGAACAAAAGATGCAATTCACTGCATGGTTGTACATTTATTTCTCTCTATTCAATGTACTAAATGGAGTTAATTTAATATGGAAGTAATAATGGTGACACTCATGAATCGTGACTAACATGATGACTATAAAAAGAGTGTCTGGTAGTCTAAAAGTCTACAGAATTTAATGTATGTACAAAATACGAACAAAAGGCAAACAAAAAGCCGTGTAATTTGAACTGGCACCAACCTTAAAGTCTATATTTACTTCTCTTTCCTTCTTTCCTCAACCCAGAAGAGCTCATCGTTCTTGTTTTCCTCTCCAAGCCAAGTTCCAAAATGGAACAAAATTACAACTTTAATCCGTCCTTTATTAAGCTGTTGATGGAAGATGATTTCACGAGAGAAATTGTAAGTCACATATCAATTGCTACTGTATGCATTTTCCATTAATCTTCTTCAGTTATTGTCAAGATTAATTTTTATATTTATTGTTTTTTTCCTTGACATTTTTGTAGCGGATTCCCTACTCTTTTGTGAGGAATTTCAAGGAAAAGCTTCCCTCAAGATGCACAATCGAATCCGAGGCAAAGAACTCAGTTCGAAATTCATGGCCAGTAAGAATTCGAAAGAAAGGTCGCTACTATTATATTTGCAGACTTTCGTGGCCAAAATTTGTTAAAGATCATCATTTGAAGCTTGGAGATTACCTCTTATTTCATCTGATAGATAAAACAACATTTAGAGTAAAGCCATATGGTGCCGATTGTTGCCCAAAAAAATTTAATGTATACAACTCATCCAGTAGCTCCAGTGATGATGAATCTGATGATGGCTCTGATGAAAGCTTTGATGATAGTGATGAAACTGAATTTTACAGAGATGATGGAATAAGGCCATCAAAAGTTCATCCTGCTAAAAAAAAGGTTTACACTAAGTATCAGATTGATCGTGATAATTTTCGTTCTAATAAATTCAAGAAGTTGAGGAAAACAAGAAAGTCAGGTGAGATGGATTAAATATAATCTCTCTTGATCTGTGTGTAAGGTAGATTATGTTAGATAATTTTAATCACGTCTCATTTTTCTTATGCAAATAATTGGAAAGGTGATGGGAAGCAAGTTCTTGAAATTATGGGTAATTTATTATTTTTTTAACTTTCATATATTTAATTTATGTTAAATACAAAACATACTAGTTTTCCTTTGGGCGCTATTTAACCAGTTATTTGCTTCCCAACACCTTTCCAATTATTTGCATAAGAAAAATGAGACGTGATTAAAATTATCTAACATAATCTACCTTACACACAGATCAAGAGAGATTATATTTAATCCATCTCACCTGACTTTCTTGTTTTCCTCAACTTCTTGAATTTATTAGAACGAAAATTATCACGATCAATCTGATACTTAGTGTAAACCTTTTTTTTAGCAGGATGAACTTTTGATGGCCTTATTCCATCATCTCTGTAAAATTCAGTTTCATCACTATCATCAAAGCTTTCATCAGAGCCATCATCAGATTCATCATCACTGGAGCTACTGGATGAGTTGTATACATTAAATTTTTTTGGGCAACAATCGGCACCATATGGCTTTACTCTAAATGTTGTTTTATCTATCAGATGAAATAAGAGGTAATCTCCAAGCTTCAAATGATGATCTTTAACAAATTTTGGCCACGAAAGTCTGCAAATATAATAGTAGCGACCTTTCTTTCGAATTCTTACTGGCCATGAATTTCGAACTGAGTTCTTTGCCTCGGATTCGATTGTGCATCTTGAGGGAAGCTTTTCCTTGAAATTCCTCACAAAAGAGTAGGGAATCCGCTACAAAAATGTCAAGGAAAAAAACAATAAATATAAAAATTAATCTTGACAATAACTGAAGAAGATTAATGGAAAATGCATACAGTAGCAATTGATATGTGACTTACAATTTCTCTCGTGAAATCATCTTCCATCAACAGCTTAATAAAGGACGGATTAAAGTTGTAATTTTGTTCCATTTTGGAACTTGGCTTGGAGAGGAAAACAAGAACGATGAGCTCTTCTGGGTTGAGGAAAGAAGGAAAGAGAAGTAAATATAGACTTTAAGGTTGGTGCCAGTTCAAATTACACGGCTTTTTGTTTGCCTTTTGTTCGTATTTTGTACATACATTAAATTCTGTAGACTTTTAGACTACCAGACACTCTTTTTATAGTCATCATGTTAGTCACGATTCATGAGTGTCACCATTATTACTTCCATATTAAATTAACTCCATTTAGTACATTGAATAGAGAGAAATAAATGTACAACCATGCAGTGAATTGCATCTTTTGTTCTTCATTAGTTCTAATTAATCACCTTTCTTCATGGCAACCCTTGATTAACAAGGGATTTGAGCTCCCATCAATCGAGATAACTAGTTAATACTATAGGTTCGAAATTTTCAAATGTGAACATAATTACATGGAAGTCTAAAGACCGAATTAGATTAATTAAATGTTGTTCTTGAATAGTGAATTTAAGATATGTGAGTCAGACTAAAGTAGTAACTTATCCCTGTCATGATTACATGAGTTGGGAGCAAGACCTATGGTTGGTCTAAAACCTAAGTGGGAGATCTAAAAATCAAAATAGTGTAGTGAAAAAAGATGTTATTAATAGTTTAGTGCCCATCTAGATATATGCCCCTTTTTCTGTTTTATTCCATTTATTTGTTAACCTTAAGTTGTGGCTGGGGAGAGGAGGCGAGTAGAAAACAAAACTAATTCCAGCAGCTGGACCTATAAAATGTTAAATGGCTTTACGGATGAATTATATATGTTCAATTGCCAACTCCAACTTCGTGATTCGGTGTGGAAAGAGTCGCAACAACGGCTCAAGCTTCCACTTTGACCAACGCACTTAACCCCACATTATGTTTAAAGAACCCAATTAATGAAGTTCTGAAATAAATTTTAAACATCTTAACCAAAATTCTCCAAAATTAATATATGCACACAATCCTCCAATGTAGATAATTGGGAAATTTAGAGTTCAAAATATTGGGATCGTTATATTTGTCACAGTAAATTAACCTGTTTCATTTGTTTCCTTTGACTTTTTTGTTTGTGTTTTTTTTTTCTTTTCATATTTCTAATTTTGATTTACTGCCTCTCCCTTTTACACTTTACGTTTTATTCTGATGGCTTTTCTTTGACTTTTTATGCAATGTAAGTAATTTTATTTGATTTGGTGGTGCACTAGAATGGCCACAATGAAATGTCTTATTACCCAAAGAATGATGTCAAAAAATTTTTAATCGTTCCACTTTGTGGCATGCATGTAAGAATAAAATGTTTCCATTTTTATTGTTTAGCATAATCAATTTTTAGATGTCAAAATGAAATAATTCTATGCAAATTTGGTTTAATTGATCTAAAACGTAGCTTAGGACTTGCAGGATTGTTTTCAAGTGATTCTAATTTTGTGAAAGCTGATTTTGTGAAATTGATTTTTAAAAGATTTTGTAGAGTAACTCTTGTGTTCTAGTTTATAGTTAATAAAGCTCCTTTGGTAATACTTAAGTGTTCTTCAAAATGTTGAAAAGCTAATCTCAACAAAAAGATAACCAAATTGCCATTATGTGAGACATAAATAACTTTTGTACAACTGACATGGTGTGTTAACGTAATTAATTATTTTTCTTATGAAGATTAAATGTTGAATAAGAAAAAGAAGAAGGGAAAAACGGATGAATCAAGAAGTGGAATAACGAGTAAGAAGAAATGGAGAGAGATGTGTGGCAAAAATATTTACTTAATCTTTATGTAGTTTAGTAATTATGTTAAAGTTTAAAGGATTTTTTTTTTGCATATAAAATAAATTAGGCCATAATCTGAATCTTAAAGCAATTAAGAATTAAGACATACTTTTAACTTTTGGGGCCCAAAATATCTAAAATCAAGTTTCAAAATCAGTTTTCATAAATCCAAAATTAAAATCAGATTTAAAAGATCAGTTGAGAACATGCCCTTCATGTTTTTTATGTTGCTTTATTTATTTGTGCTATGCTATTTTTGTTAAATTGCAAATTTATTTGGTTAGATAATATAATCATGTACGAAAATCCATGTTAAGTTGAATAATGAGTTAATTAATGAGTTAGTTCAACTAGTGGTCACATTTTTCTCCGTGTGAAACTTAAGGATAGCCACTCACTTCCCAAATCGATAAATGATCCAAAGTTGTTCAAAAAGCACAATACACAAGTAATTTTTTTAAAAAACTAATACTCCCTCCATCCCACTTTAATAGTCTTGTTTTCCTTTTTCATCTGTCCCAAATTATAGTCCATTTTTCAATTGAAGAATGTAGTTGTCTTTTAATTTCTCTAAAATACCTTTATTTAATGTAAGTTGTTATTACTATAAACTATATAGATTGTTAGTATTGAATATAACCTACCTCATTTAATGCATTTAGATTTTCTATAACATATTGATATATGAAAAGCCAACTTTATTTCATGTAAGGGTATTTTAGGAAAATAGCAATCTAAATTTGTTTTTCCAACAAAATTAACTAATTTTTCTTAAACTGTGTGAAAAAAAAACTAGGACTATCAATTATTCGTGATTACCAGCAAGACATTCTAATTACGAATCAACTGAAGTAAATTTTCCTTTAGAAAGCACTTCAAATTTTAAATATAAAACTCCTATTCCAGAAGTTATAAATCAAAATCAATCAGAATACTCTCCAACCCATTCACAAATGAAAGGAGAAATAAATGTTATAAATAAACCATATAAGATAAATCATAAATATTTACAAGAGGATTTTGAAGATGAAGAAAGTACTGAAAAAAGAATTTGGTTTTTTCAATTATCGTCAGAATGTAAAGAAAAGTTAATTTTAGAATGGAAAAATGAATTAGAAAAACAAAAATTTAATTTCCCTTTATTTACTTGGTTATCATTCTATGCTTCAAAGATAGGAATAAATGATATATATAATACACCTCAAATAAATGTTCAAACTAATTTATATAAAAAATGAAAATTAAAAGATGATCAAATAATAACTTCAATACACCCTCCATTACAAGAAGTAAAAATTAATATAGGTCAAGGAGACATAATAGCCTCACCTTTTAAAAAAGGCAGGACAGCTGAGTCAAGTACAAATAATACAATAAATTTAGAAGATATTAAAAAAGTTTATCAACAAAATAATTATACAAATCAAATCCTATAGTCAAGTACAAACAATTAGGGATCTAATGGAAAAATAAGAAAGTTTTAAGGTCAATTTGTAATTATCATAAAGAATAGGGGTCAAAATTAAAGAAAAATAAAGCTTAGGGCCTTATTTGAAATAAAATTAGTGACCTAATTAAAAGAAATTCCAAGATGTTAGGGTCGTACCATAATTACTTAACAGTCCAGGGACTAATGTGCAAAGACGTTACCAGATATTCTTGGGTAATAGGCCATTGGGCCATTGACTGACTTCTCCTCGGGCCAAGACTACTTGGCCCGATAGGAAGTCCAAGAAAAATGAAGCGGGTCAGCCCACCTTTTTTGATCAATTAAAACCAACCAAAATTAATCAAAGCCCAATCTTAAAATCCAAGTAAAAGAGTGGGCCAGTCAACCATTCTGACCCCAACCGGGAAAATGATGGTTTTCATCCCCAAACTTTGGGGTAAGGACACATTTCGTCCCTCAACTTTTGGGCACGACACATTTGATGTCTGAATTAATAATTTTTGACCAATGTTATCCTCAAACAACAATTTAGCCAATTTTTAACGGAATTGGTCACGTGAAAATCAGATTACCGTTAAGTAAACTTAAATCACATTTTTAACAAAACCTGCCAGTTTCCCATAGAGAGCTGGTATGTTATGGGCAATTTATTATTATTTTTTAACTTTCACATATTTAATTTATGTTACATACAAAACATACTAGTTTTCCTTTGGGCGCTATTTAACCAATTTTTCCTATAAATAGCTGGTACAAAACATACTGTTATGGGCAATTTATTTTTTTAAAATTTCACATATTTAATTTATGTTAAATACAAAACATACTAGTTTTCCTTTGGGCGCTATTTAACCAATTTTTCCTATAAAGAGCTCGCATGTTTCCCATAAAGAGCCTGGTACAAAACATATTACAAAACCTACCAGTTTCCCATAGAGAGCTGGTATGTTATGGGCAATTTTTTATTTTTTTACTTTCACAAATTTAATTTATGTTAAATACAAAACATACTAGTTTTCCTTTGGGTGCTATTTAACCAAATTTTCCTATAAAGAGCTGGTATGTTTCCCATAAAGAGCCGGTACAAAACATACTACAAAACCTGCCAGTTTCCCATAAAGAGCTGGTATGTTATGGGTAATTTATTATTTTTTTTAACTTTCATATATTTAATTTATGTTAAATACAAAACATACTAGTTTTCCTTTGGGCGCTATTTAACCAATTTTTCCTATAAATAGCTGGTACAAAACATACTGTTATGGGCAATTTATTTTTTTAAAATTTCACATATTTAATTTATGTTAAATACAAAACATACTAGTTTTCCTTTGGGCGCTATTTAACCAATTTTTCCTATAAAGAGCTCGCATGTTTCCCATAAAGAGCCTGGTACAAAACATATTACAAAACCTACCAGTTTCCCATAGAGAGCTGGTATGTTATGGGCAATTTTTTATTTTTTTACTTTCACAAATTTAATTTATGTTAAATACAAAACATACTAGTTTTCCTTTGGGCGCTATTTAACCAATTTTTCCCATAAAGAGCTGGTACAAAACATACTACAAAGCCTGCCAGTTTCCCATAAAGAGCTGGTATGGTATGGGTAATTTATTGTTTTTTTAACTTTCACATATTTAATTTATGTTAAATACAAAACATACTAGTTTCCCTTTGGGTGCTATTTAACCAATTTTTCCTATAAAGAGCTGGTATGTTTCCCATAAAGAGTTGGTACAAAACATACTACAAAACCTGCCAGTTTCCCATAAAGAGCTGGTTTCTTATGGGTAATGTATTATTTTTTTTTAACTTTCATATATTTAATTTATGTTAAATACAAAACATACTAGTTTTCCTTTGGGTGTTATTTAACCAAATTTTCCTATAAAGAGCTGGTATGTTTCCCATAAAGAGCCGGTACAAAACATACTACAAAACCTGCCAGTTTCCCATAAAGAGCTGGTATGTTATGGGTAATTTTTTATTTTTTTAAAATTTCACATATTTAATTTATGTTAAATACAAAACATACTAGTTTTCCTTTGGGCGCTATTTAACCAATATTTCCTATAAAGAGCTGGCATGTTTCCCATAAAGAGCTGGTACAAAACATATTAAAGCACCAGCAAATTTATGCCTTTCATCCATTACAACAAAAAGAGTAATCCGGATAACTACCCAAGGTAAACGAGGTAATCCGGATAACCATAACTTGCTAACATTCATATCCTGGAACAAATTAGTTTTTAGGGGAAAAAATGGTGTTTTCCATTAAAGCACCAGCAAATTTATGCCTTTCATCCATTACAACAAAAAGAGCTGGTGTTTTGGCTGTACAGTGACAGAGTAATCCGGATAACTACCCAAGGTAAACGAGGTAATCCGGATAACCATAACTTGCTAACATTCATATCCTGGAACAAATTAGTTTTTAGGGGAAAAAATGGTGTTTTCCATTAAAGCACCAGCAAATTTATGCCTTTCATCCATTACAACAAAAAGAGCTGGTGTTTTGGCTGTACAGTGACAGAGTAATCCGGATAACTACCCAAGGTAAACGAGGTAATCCGGATAACCATAACTTGCTAACATTCATATCCTGGAACAAATTAGTTTTTAGGGGAAAAAATGGTGTTTTCCATTAAAGCACCAGCAAATTTATGCCTTTCATCCATTACAACAAAAAGAGCTGGTGTTTTGGCTGTACAGTGACAGAGTAATCCGGATAACTACCCAAGGTAAACGAGGTAATCCGGATAACCATAACTTGCTATACGGTTGGCAATTGGAAGCAAAAATGACCATTTGAGGTAAAAAAAAAGTGAACTTTGATCAAGCAACTCAACCCTCGATTTGCGTTACAAGGTTATTTGATCCGTTTAAAAGAGGTAAAATGCATGTTTTTAATGTTTTACATGTGTGCACATCGATAAATTTTACAAACAAATGATTTATGATGCATTTTGAGTGATTGGGGTACCAATGGTAATTTTTCACAGTTCATTTTCTGCAAAAAATTGCAGAAGAAAACGCACCTAGCATGAAAACGCGCTTCCAAGTGGCGTTTTCATCAAAACACGTTTCAAATTCTGCAACGAGACTGAAGAAAACGCGCTTCAAAACGCGACACAAAGTCGCGTTTACCATAAACATCGCGTTTTCAAGCCTGGATCAAGATTCACAAACGCGACTTTATAAACGCGACTAAAATTCGCGTTTTCCAACATAGTCGCGTTTTTGTTCCTGCAGGATTTGTGCAGGAAACGCGACTTAGTAAACGCGAGTTGAAGGAGCGTTTATAGTCGCGTTTTATGTGTCCGAATATAGCCTCCAGGAACGCGATTTCAGCTTCATTTCTTCTTCTCTTCTCCATTTTTCAGGCGCGTTTTTCAAATTTATAAGGTTATTATCATCATCATCCGTAGCATTCATTTTGCACTAAATTTGCCTTTTCTGTATTTTTGAAGCATCATCAACACATTTTATGGCAACAGATTTATAGTAACTCGCTAAAATCTTTTAACCCGCATTCAGGTTAGAGAGATTTTATGGAAACAGATTTAAATAGCCTTTAACCCGATTGCGGGTATAAAGTTGTCCATAGCTTAAAAAGTAGTCTAGAAACGTTGTCATGCTCTGTAGGGAGACACCAGAAAATCTTAAAAGTACTTAAAACTTCCGAAACAAAGTTGCAGAAATCAGTCATAGGCTTAATCAAACGTAGTCATGTTCTGCAGGGAGACACCAGACACCAGAAAATCTTAAAAGTACTTAAAACTACAGCAAGAAAATTGCAGAAATCGGTTATAGGCTTAATCATATCCAAAAGACCACAAACACCAGAAAATCTTAAAAGTACTAAAAAGTACAGCAACAAAATTGCAGAGAAATCGGTTATAGGCTTAATCATATCCAATAGACCACACATGTTACATAAACAATTTGGGTTCGGATGCCTTGTATGTGGTCTTGAGCAGATGCGTTTTGGATGCCTTGTATGTGGTCTTGAGCTGACGCGTAGGTGGCCACACCTTCTTGAACACTAATGGGAACAGTGGCTGTCTTGATGATCTGAATGCAGCAGCGATAACGAACCCTCTGACGTGAAGCCATTACATTGTACATCTGTTCAACAGCACCATTCAAAGTGGTATCACGGTACTCCTTCAAGTTCTGCCGGCCACCTGGTACTGATGAAACCTGTAATTCACCATTTCAGTGCTCCTCTCTCTCTCTCTGATGAAACCTGTAATTCACCGTTTCCTCTCTCTCTGACTGATCAACTCTTCGCTGCCCATTCACTTCCTCTCCAAGAGCTTCTCTCCATTGAAATATCTGAACTTTGAACAAGTCCTTCATCTCCAGGACCTTCACAACTTCTCTATTCCCTCACAGCTGCTGTCGTTTAGAGCCAGGCTCATCGTCATGTTGGCTAGCAGATGAAGTATCTCCAACCTGTTCATAAACAAGTGAACATGAATCAGAATTGAGCAGATGAAGTATCTCCAATCTGTTCATAAACAAGTGAACATGAATCAGAATTTCAATTTTTTTAAACATAACAATAACAAAACAATAAATTAAAGTTCACTTGTGCAGGTGTTAAATGGGCTGGCTCCAGCAATCCAACTTCAGTAAAAGCTCTGCCAGCCACCTGGTACTGATGATGAAACCTGTAATTCACCATTTCCTCTCTCTCTGACTGATCATCTCTTCACTGCCCATTCACTTCCTCTCCAAGAGCTTCTCTCCATTGAAACATCTGAACTTTGAACAAGTCCTTCATCCCCAGAACCTTCACTTCTTTATCTTCCCTCACAGCCGCTGTCCTTAGATAATCCATTGAAATAATTCTCTATCTTCATCACTGCCATTCGTCCCAGCTTTCAATCCGCAAATCAGCTTTCATTAAGAGCCTTCATGTAAAAGTGCCATTCGTCACTTTCTTCTATTATGGGCGGTTGACCAAATGGGTTTTGTTTGATGAATTCTTCTACGTTATCAGCTTCAGCCAATTTCTTCAAGTGCTGAGCAAATTCTCCTTTAGGATCTGCAGATATTTCTTTTCAAGTTACTTGAATAATTTCAGGTTAATTCAATAATGAAAATCACAAAGCCAAGAAAGATGCTTCTCACCCAGATAATTATCCTTTTCACTTGAAAACGCATAAGATTCGGGGAAGATGGCATTGTATCTCTAAAAAATTCAGCAAAGGAAAAAAATTAGAGCATCATCCAGAACAGAGTACAAGAATATGTCACATAACAAGTATACTTACAGGATTAAGGAATGATTTATATGGAGAATCATCGACTAACAATGTGTTAGACAGACCATATTGCTCAAAATCTTTCCAAACTTTCCTCAAGTCCTTAAACATAATCTTTTTTTCTGGATTTTCTTTAGTTTTGGTTTCGACTACAGTGCAGTGAGCCTGATTCTGCAAAATACAGCAGTATCCAATGGAACATTACCCAAAAATAAGAGACTGATTCTGCAAAATTTTGCTAAGAGACTGATTCTACAAATTCTGATAATGACAAATGAAGTCTCACCCAAACAAACTCCCATTTAAAATGTGGCAGATTTTTTATTACACGTTGAACATTATGCCTGGGAAAAAAAGAAGAATTGCAGAAAAATAAGGGGGGAAAAAAAGAAGGTGTAACATATAAATCAATTAACTAAAATATAGGTCGACACATACCATTGTTTTGATGACCAAATTGCCACATTAAAACATGAGAAGCAGAATTTCAAAAATTCATGGGTATATGGCCTGAATTTAAAGTCATATCTGTCATTGGAATTCTTGGCTAGAATCACCCCATTGAGGTCCAGAATTAGGAGTTTGCTATTTGAAACCTTTCGAGAAGCAGCTCGAGTTATCCTAGCAAGTGGCCTTTCAGTTTGCACTGAAAAAAAAAAGAATGTTACATAAAGCATTCCTTTAACATTGACTAGTGGATGATAATATTAAGACAAAATGTACCTCCTTGGACCTCAGTCTCCTTTCCCAATTTATTCTCATTCAAAAAGGAAGCATAATTGAAGGGGTCTGCCAGTTTACTCATTGCAATCTCCAAGGCCATAAACTTCCTAGCAATCCTAGCATGAGTCTGATATACAAATATTAGTTGGATGCAATAAACTAGCATGAGTCTGACAACAAGCATTTGTGTACTTACTGATTTAGTAATGTTGGGTCGGCGTCCCATTGCCCAACATTGTATAAATTTCAATGTATAAACACCACAACTTGATGCATCCTTCTGTCGTGAATTATGATTTACAAGATAAAAAGTCCAGCTCCAATCCTTATTCAAGAATTTATTCAAAATCCATACCTAAGCCCCAAAAAAAAAAAAAAACCAAGGGGAAAAAGGTCATCTTACTATATTTCATATTAATATAAGCTGTAATTTAATATAAGCTGTAATTTCTCTTGTAATACCAGAAGATGCATTATTCCATCATAGAATGTTGTGTCATTTTGCAGAGGATCAACAATGTAGATTTCTTTTTCCGTGACATGAACGATCATCGGAAACCAATGTGATTTATGAAGTATGGCGAAGAAAATCTGCAATATAAGACAATAAACACTATCTAATAAAAAAATTATCCTATCTTATAATAACCATGAAATGAGTACACAGATGTAAATTAAAATAATTGCTTCCTTCTACTTTATAGATGACAAAGCAATGAAAGTTATTGTATACCTTTTCTGCATTTTTCATTAATTCCTCCAGCTTTTCAAGATGGAAAGCCTTCACAAGGCTCTCTTTTATGGATGGAAATTCTATGACCATATAGTGCTGCAATGAAGTGAATGACAAGCACGAGTCAAATATAAATTTTGTGATTCAGAAAACTATATGTCACATTTTAAAACAGAATAAGTACAAATATTAGAACTTACCAATGCCATCGGATGGAAAAAAAAGAAATTCTTGTAATCTTTCTGGAGTAAATCAAAGTATTGCAGTATAACCTTAAAGTAGTGGAACAAAAAGAACAGATTGAGTAAAACATCATTCAAACAAGAAAAGGAAGAAGGAGCTATTACTATTCAAAAGAGTAAAAAACTCAACTTTGTCATTGAGCCATGCACTAGGACATGTAGCTTCCTTCAAACTTTTTTTCGTAATATGAAAATCGGCACTCTCATCTACCTCCTCCACATAACTGTGCATGATGAAAAAGAAATCACAAATGCTACATAACAATGCAGTAAATTCATTGATTAAGGCCACCAGAATGCAACATACTCTGCAGATTCAACACTGTCATTGAGATAAAATTCTATAGCTGCGTCCAACTCACGCTCCAAATTTCCAGAAACTTCTACATGACACTGGTTTAGAGCTGAAATTAGTACATAAATTAAAATCGGACTAGAAAAACACAAGGAACACGGCTTACATCTTTTAGAAATGCTAGCGATTCCATTGTCTTCTCTTTCACCTCCAAGGCACCAACCAATTGTGTAATTTTTTTCAAATTTTCTCCAAACTAGGAATAAAAGAACCACGTTAAACATTCTGGTTGACATGAATTAAAGAGGCAACAATAGGATTAAAAAGAGCGCAATTGACATGCACTTACCACATCATGACCTGGAATTTCTTCTATAAAAACAACCTCAGAATTCAAATTTTCATGCTGAGGGTCTTGTACTCGTGCTTTTCGTTTTTTTCTTTCGTATGTCACTATTCCATGAAATTTTTCTGGTTTCCTCCGGACCCTCGCCTCTTGTTCAGGCCTATCAAATGGTCTAGAAATGATTTGTTGTACAGCCCATCTTGGCATTGCTTGTTCTGGGGACTTCTTAGGACTACAGGCACCATCAACATGTGTTTCATTTTCATCATCATTGACGGGAGGTGGATGTAAGCCTAGATGATGTTCAATGTGGTCCAGGCGAGTATCCAGTCGGGCTAAATGATGGTCGATGTCGTCCAAGCGACCGAAAAGCCGCTGCCAATTGGTTTGGGCCGGAGGAGGATGTGGTGCTGCAGTAGATGGTCCAGATTCATCGCGACCATGTCTAGCCTTCTGTCTCCGCTCCTGAACAGGGCGTGGAATGTTCCCCGTGCCAATACCAAGCCGACGGAGAGTAGTAAGAGTCATTTCAGCTCGTGGAGGAACATTCTCCCGCCTCATGCCTTCCAAGCGAACCTCAAAACGGGGGAAGATTAAAGTCAGTAGACGAGGAAATGAAAGTTTGAAGGAAGTTGTCTTACGCCTCGCCGTAGACCTAATGTGGCTGATGATGATGTTCGGCAATGAAATTCGAGTATACGGGGAAGTTCGGTTGTGGAACATGTAATCAAGGAAGTAAATATCGCTCTTGCGAACCTCCGTGTGCCCCGTCTTCTTTGGGATGACATTGTGAGCCATCATGTAAATGATAAGCCGATGACGAGGTTCGAAGACATTCGCCAAAATGGTCTCCTTCCTTGTAGAGCGAAAAGGTTGGTACTCAAGACCAAACCTAGCCATGGCCAGCGAGGGATCCCACCTCCTATTCGGGGGAACAAACTCCTTCTTCAAATCTACTGGATGGCCGTCATCCATACACCCCAAAATAGCGGCCAAATCTTGACGTGACAAGGTGATTCGTCTTCCACGTACCCAGGACTCAACTATTTCTCCACTATGGCGCGCCTTACTCTCAATGTTAGCGTAAAACTCGCGCACCAAATCGGGGTAGTAATGGTTTGGTAGGGTGAGAATCGGCGCCTATCCCAGCTGAGCAAAAGCCTCTGAGATGTTATACATCATCTCAACTGTTGGGTTGACATGCATCTCAAACAGGAACTCCAAGTTAGCATGCTCCTCATGCCATTCTTGATTCCTGCGATTATTGAACCTAGCACCGTCAAATACCGATCTACCCGCTCCACGGGAGGTGCCCTCACCAGGCTGTCGGTTAACTGGTGGAGGAGAAGGTGAATTCTCCTTCTCAGTCACCTCCATCTTCTCATTAACCTCCCTCTCCTCACTACTAGAGGATGAAAGTACCGCTCTTCTTCCCCTTGGCATAGTACCTAAAAGAAAATGTTGCAATTAACCACATGTATTTAGACACAATGCACAATTTGGCAATGAATATCCTAAAATGATCCAAATAATCTCTAATGTGTCCTTGCAAGTGACAATTCGTCCAATAACTAATGTAAGAGGCCGAATCAAGAAGAGCCATAATTTATGCCAAAAATTGCTCAAAATCACCAATTGAAACAAGATATTGAATAATTATAACCCAATCAGTGAAATTAACAACAATTATGATTATAACTATTTAAACTTAACAATAAAAATATACTTATAGCTATAATCATGTTTAAGCAAAAATTAAACCAATTAACTCACCAAATCAACCAAATTACTCACTATACACAATGCACATGCTCAAACATCACCAACTAGCCATTCTTAACCATAATTAAACATCACCAATGGCTCAAAAACATCCTAACTTCATTTGTCGATTTCCTTCAAATATAGCAATTATGAATTTATAAAGCAATAATGACCAACAAATTGCTACATTTAAACTCATAAACATACTTAAACAATCTCAATGAGCATGAATAAATTCAAAAAAAAGTCAAATACATCATCAAATTTTCGACATTAAAAGATGTCAGATAGCTCAGGATAAAAAATATGACCTTCAAAAATCAAAAGCTTTGATGAAGAAACTTACCTCAATCACGTAGAAGGATGTTTGGTGATGCTAAAAATGCAAAAAGCCCTATGAAACAACCTCCAATTGACCTCCAATTGAAGAAATTAGAGTTGAAGAACCCTAACCTTCAATCCTTCAAAAACTGAATTTGAGGTGTTTTTCTTGGATTTTAATCAGTTAAAAAGGTTGTATGAAGCTCAAAAGGTGTTGGGTGATGATTTCTAGCAAGATTATGGAGTAAAAATGAAGAGTTGTGAGTTGGGTAGAAAGGAAGAGGAAAAACGCGCCTGAAAAATGGAGAAGAGAAGAAGAAATGAAGCTGAAATCGCGTTTCTGGAGGCTATATTCGGACAGATAAAACGCGACTATAAACGCGCCTTCAACTCGCGTTTACTAAGTCGCGTTTCCTGCACAAATCCTGCAGGAACGAAAACGCGACTATGTTGGAAAACGCGAATTTTAGTCGCGTTTCTAAAGTCGCGTTTGTGAATCTTGATCCAGGCTTGAAAACGCGATGTTTATGATCAACGCGACTTTGTGTCGCGTTTTGTAGCGCGTTTTTTTCAGTCTCGTTGCAGAATTTGAAACGCGTTTTGATGAAAACGCCACTTGGAAGCGCGTTTTCATGCTAGGTGCGTTTTCTTCTGCAATTTTTTGCAGAAAATGAACTGTGAAAAATTACCATTGGTACCCCCAATCACTCAAAATGCATCATAAATCATTTGTTTGTAAAATTTATCGATGTGCACACATGTAAAACATTAAAAACATGCGTTTTACCTCTTTTAAACGGATCAAATAACCTTGTAACGCAAATCGAGGGTTGAGTTGCTTGATCAAAGTTCACTTTTTTTTTACCTCAAATGGCCATTTTTGCTTCCAATTGCCAACCGTATAGCACAAAAACAACAAATTAACTAAAACACTTATTCAAACCACAAAATCACACCAAAATAACATAAGGTACTAAAACATTGGGTTGCCTCCCAACAAGCGCTTTTGTTTATAGTCGTTGGCTCGACTATATCACCTTATTTTTTTTTTTTCGAGGAGGCTTAGTTAACGAATAATCCACCATTTTAGGTCTTGGTGGATCATTAAATGGTGACTTTATAGCAAAAGTCACATGATTTAATGGTTTGAGAAATGAAAGTGACTTACCTATCCCAAGTGTTTCATAGATATTACCTTGAATATGCACCACTTGAGAATTCACCAAAAGAATTGCCATGAGAATATCCTGGGTAGCAATACCCTTAGAACCTATACTTTCAATGCACTCCTCAAGAGGGGTGAGAAATGAGTCATTAAAACTCACCTCTTGAGGCTCAAAGTTAGTTCCAAAAATATTATCATGTGAAATGGATATTTGCTCATTAAAACACACTTGAGATCCATCATTTTCATCAAAATGCAACCCATTTTTACATACAACATTCCCACCATTCATGCTAGGATTATTTTGCAAATTATTAGAGGAAATAACTTCACACAATGCATGCAATTTCTCTTGTATTCTACTAAAGTGAGAAGTCAGTTCATCTATTCTTTCTTCAACCCTATCAAAACGGTCGGAAGTTGCATTAGCTAATTTTTCTAAAGCTAACTCCCAAGATGGCTTAGAATCATTAGCTACCATTTCAATTGCCAACTCCCAAGATGGTTTTGATTCATATTGGACACATTCAGGTTGGTAATCGTAAAAATATGAAGAATTACTATAAGTAAATTGATTATCCCAACCATAAGCAGGAGAATTGCTCCAATTAGCTCTATATTGATCAAAACAAGGATTGTAATGCTCTAATTCATCATAATAATCCACATTTTGTCTTTGCATACATGTATTAGTAGCATGATAACCTCCACACAAGTCACAAATCACATGATAAGAATTAAAAGCATTAACATTCCTCCCTTGCTCAATTTCATGCATAATTGTGTCCATTTGAACTTGTAACATGATTACATCAAATTTTTCCGTTAAACACTTCAAACCATCTTCATAAGACATACCTCTAGTAATTTCTTGGTTACCTCTATTGAAGGAGTTTTGCACTTGGTAACCATCCCTTGCCAATCTTCCACTTCTCAAGCATTGTCCTCCAAATTGACGTACCCTTCTCATCACCTAAAATTGCTTTTAAACAACCTCAAAAGCAAAATTAGTAAGAAAAATAGGTAATGAAACACATACACATAAAACACAAAAATAACAGAAAATAACATTCACACTATAACTAATGAAATGTCTAAACTAATAAAGTTACTCTTCACACCGATATTGCCAAATCTTCCCCGGCAACGGCGCCAAAAACTTGACGGGTATTTTACATACGTGCAAGCTAAAAAATACCGAATTACACCCGTTCACTGCAAGTATACAGATCAACTAGTAGTTTAGGGTATATATCGGGTCGATCCCACAGGGAAGAGTGAACAATTACCGGTATTACTAAAATTTCTCTATTATTTAGACTATCAATGAATTATAACAAATTTAACCTACTGAAATTATACAAAATAACAAATAAAAGCTCCTTAGGTTGTGGTATCCCTAACTACTCATGCAAGTGCTATATTTGGATCATCGAGTACTACATCTAGGCTAGTTATGGAGTAATTTCCTTAAACATGTGAAACCTACTTTCGTAGTGAATCAATTATACTCATAACTAATCCATACCTATTTTCATGGTTATGAAATTAGTTACAAGTTCATTTCTTCAATAAAATTACATGAAATGAATCACTAAAAACCACATAGGTGCACCTCT
>NW_020862488.1:0-24590 GCF_003713205.1 Coffea eugenioides | reverse complement strand
ACAGAGATGAAGCCAAAGTTTGTCCGTAAAACTGAATAGCAGAAGCAGTTGTGGTCTCCAATTGGGTATAAGAGTGTTGTATGTATTCTGAATGCGTGCAAGAGCGGCGGTAAGGTAGAAGCAAATAGAGAAAATTCAGCATCTCACGAAACCAGATTTTGTCCTTCAACTTAATAGCAGAAGCAGCTACGTCTCCGACTTCGGTGAAACGTGAAGCGTAGTTAAGACGCTGTTGTGACGGGGTTGCGTAGGCGGGTGAGGTTGATCCGACGGACTCTGCCAGGACCAAGGTAACATGACTGAACCATGTCAATAATTGTGGCCAATAATTTGTCACCCAAATGCACATCTGTTAAAGGAAGGATGAAATTAGAGTCACTGAAGACATAATATGAAGATGATAGAAGAATAGTGAAGTTGTACTGTATTTGTATGTGTGTACCGTATCTGTGTGTGTGTGAGCATTCAGCTTTTCAGTGATGGACTATAATGGGATAGTAGTTTTTGGAAGACCTAGGGTTATGTATTCAAAGTAAACCGTCGACTGGAATTAGGAAAAGATGAGAGAAACAAAGTCACATTTAATAAGTGAATGAATATACATCCTGTTGTAAATTAGTTACATGTTATAGCCACCGTATTACAATTGATATGAATCATTGTGCATCTAGTAATTGGTCCATGCTCATGGAGCAATATTAGTTTGCCCCTCTTCTGACCATATAGTGTGTGTAAAATGGAGGCGTAGAGTTGAATGAGGTGAAGCAGAGGAAAAGACACATATGTGAATAATAAATGGGTGAACCTTGTGTTGTAAGTCAATTACATGATGTAAGAAATATATTACAATGAGTAGAAAGTAGGGTTATGTATTCAAGTAAACCATCGACTGGAATTAGGGAAAGATGAGAGAAACAAAGTCGCATTTAATAAGTGAATGAATATACATCTTGTTGTAAATTAGTTACATGTTATAGCCACCGTATTACAATTGATATGAATTATTGTGCATCTAGTAATTGGTCCATGCTCATGGAGCAATATTAGTTTGCCCCTCTCCTAACCATACAGTGTGTATAAAATAGAGGCGTAGAGTTGAATGGGGTGAAACAGAGGAAAAAACACTTATGTGAATAATAAATGGGTGAACCTTGTGTTGTAAGTCAATTATATGATGTAAGAAATATATTACAATGAGTAGAAAGTACTTGTTTGGCCCTCAAAATGTAGAAAAAGTAGAAAATGTGGAGTTGGTTTATGCGGTTGTCATTAACGAATGACATAAGGTCCAGTAAGCTAAAGAATCTAGAATCAAAATATAATCACCAGCGTGGATGTACATACAGTTAAAATAGACTTACATCGTGTGACCAATACATTACAGTCCGTATAAGTTAGTGTACATGGAGTTGTATTTGTACATAGATAATGCCGTTGTCTTAGAGTAAAAGTAAGGTGATGTGAATCATTAATCATATTGATAAGCGTAACAATAGGATTTGGTATACGAGTAATGTGTGATTCATAACACATTATAAATGGTAATATACATTTATATTGTCGTTTATGTACATACTATTCATGAAATGTTGCAAATTAGGGTGTTTGATGCATAATTGGCAGGAATAGAAGTAATGGATTGCAGCAAATTGGCAGAAAATGGGACCCCTGAATTAGGAATGGAGTTCAACAGTGAAGAGGATGCGTACAAGTTTTACAACAAGTATGCCTTTAAAATGGGTTTCAGTGTACGTAAAGACTATCTGAATAAAGACAAAGACGGCGTGACCACGTCTAGGAGATATAGTTGCTGCAAGGAAGGTGTGAAACGCAAGTACGAAGGTGATGTGATGCCAAAGAGGACACGAGCGCCGACGAAAACAGGGTGTGGAGCTAAGATGGTTATCGTGTTGTTTAGAGGGACAATGAAGTACCGTGTGCATGACCTTGTCTTAGAGCATAATCATGAGTTGCACATTGCTCAATGTGCTCACATGATGCCATCACAAAGAAAAGTGAGTGTGGCTCAAGGATTCCAAGCTGAAATAAGCGAGGATGCTGGGCTTTCATTGAAACAGAGCCATGAGCTTATGGGAACGGAAGCAGGTGGGATGGGTAATGTGGGATATACTCGGGATGATCTTAAACGATATCTTCGAACGAGACGGGAAAGGAGCTTGAAATATGGAGAAGCAGGTAGCATGCTGAATTATTTTCAAGAGCAAACACTCGAGAATCCATCCTTTTTTCATGCCGTACAGCTGGACTGTGAAGAGCAGATAACGAATATCTTTTGGGCTGATGCAGGAATGTTAATTGACTACAACTTTTTTGGAGACGTAGTCACATTCGACACAACCTACAAAACAAATAAAGAATACCGGCCACTTGGAGTATTTGTGGGTTTTAACCAGCATAGGCAAATTGTGATATTCGGTGCTGCCCTTATGTATGATGAGACGATAGATTCTTTCAAATGGGTGTTTGGTACATTTTTAGAAGCAATGTGCGGAAAACATCCAAGTACCATACTAACCGACCAAGATCACGCCATGGCAGCCGCTCTTTCAATTGTCATGCCTGAAACATTTCACGGTCTATGTACGTTTCACATAAGGCGTAATTTTATGAAACATCTTGGCAATCACTACAAGGAAAATAGTGATCTTCCATACATGTTTGGTGCCTGCATGTATGAGTTTGAAGAAGTGGAACAATTCAATAGGGTGTGGGAGGCGATGGTGAAGAAACACAATCTTGAAAATAATGAATGGCTCTCGGGGTTGTACAAAATTCGTGATAAATGGGCAAGGTGCATGATGAAAGAAAGATGGACCGCGGGAATGCGAAGCACCCAACTCAGCGAAAGCCTAAATGCAGCAATTAAAAATCATTTGAAACTGGATCATGACCTTGTGCAGTTCTTTAGACATTTCAATCGGGTGGTTGATGAAAAGAGACATAATGAACTGATCGCAGAATATGAAATGAGGCAAAAGCTCCCCATGGTAGGGTTAAGGCAAACACCTATGCTTGTGCATGCATCAGAGACGTATTCACCAACCGTATTTGTTGCATTCCAAAATGAATATGGCGAGTCAACAGCTATGGTTATATTGAGACAACAAGATGCAGCGATGTTTGTGGAGTTTGCGGTCATGAGATATGATGGAGGACCTGAAAGAACAGTAGTATTCAATCGGAATGATCTAAGTGTACGTTGTAGTTGCAAAAAATACGAGAATGAAGGCATTTTATGTGGGCACGCGTTGAAGGTGTTTGATACCGTGGGCATAAAAATAATTCCTCCTGAATACATTAAGAGGCGATGGACAAAAAGAGCTCGGGCTGGAGATTGTTTTGATCGGCGAGGACAGGAAGTTGTGGCTGATCCTAAAGTCATGATTTCAACTCGTTATCGGGAGCTCGCTCCAGCCATGATTAAGGTCGCAACTCGAGCAGCAATGTCGGAGGACACCAGCAAAGTAGCAATCACTGTCATATCCGATTTGTCAAAGAGAGTTGAGCTCCTCCTCTCAGAAAGCGAAGAGCAACCTTTGCAAAATCAAAAAAATCTGAATATGGAGGAACGAGATAAAATTGAAATTGTAAATGAAATGGGGGAGGCAGTAGTCGCAAGAGGCATTAAAAAACGAGGCGGTGGGAAGAAAAGTAGAGTGATGCGAAGTTGGGTCGATAAATTTGACAGAGTAAAAAGAAAATCTAGATTATCAAGGACTACACAGACTACGGTATGGATCAAATTTTGGTACATGGGGAACATTTATGCTAAAACTAAGTTATTGTTATACTATTAACTAAAGTTTAGGTAACATTCATTATGAAATAATATTATTGCCGTGTCAATACTGTAGGTCTCAGAATCGGAGCCGACATCGATTTCATTTGAAGAATACATGTTTATGGGATGCCGTTCATCTACTGACTCTGTTTCGGTTAGTATAAAATGGACATGACTCTTGCTTTTATTTGGATGTTTCTAACAGCATAAATAGTTACATTGATGTTACATTGTGTGATAATGTTGTTACGGCCGTCATCCCTCCTGATATACGTATTTTGTTTGTCTCATACAATGATTTTGCCCATACGAAACTTGTAGACGCATTCAATGAGTCAGACAGTGAATGGCCCTCCAAATGCTGTTGCTCCCGATATCGATGAAAGTCAAACGGTATGCTTACATTTAGTTGTTAAAATAAAACCTTCTTGTTCATGTAGTAGAGCTACCTTTTTTTCTTTAATTGTAACGGTGAGCTCCCGAAGGCTGTCAAATCATGCAAATTATGTAGTTAACGTATGCTCGCTTTAATAACGTATTATTTTTTATTATTTCAAGGTCCACCGTTTGGCTAATCAGGGGCCTCCTGCAAGTGTCCCTACAGAATGGATGCATCCCAGATTTTCTATTTTTTCCAAGCATAACTCCGTCAGAGATGTTTTAATGGTCTGATATATCATTTTTGTTATAATGTCTAGTCCAATTTAACTTTATAAGTGAGTAATATAGGCACTGGTAATGATTTGTTGACAGTCGATTACTTATACTATATAATGTAGGAGGAGCGTGGGGCAATTTCAACACACTGTGATGTTGATGCATATCATGTATTTGCACCATCACCTCAGGTGACAAATTTTTATCGTTACAGCACATATTTATGTAATGTTATTAATTGGAGACTTGGACATCGTATATCATTAATCGTATGTTTTATTAATAATATTTGCTGATTTGCCATCGTTACACATTTCAGGAAAGAAATAACACACAGGGATTGCAACTACGCGTTGACGTCGCCTCCCCCCAAAATGAGGTTGATGAATGATGTGTAACTATACATTTTGAACGAGACATTAAGTGGTTATCCCAACTTGAGAATGCTGCATATGTACGTTACAAGCAGTTAATAAGCTATTACAACTTATTGACGAGGTTATACAGGCACCATTGATGTTTCACTCTTTTCAAATTTAGACAAGTGGATTACAATTGTAATCGCATCTAGTGTTAGTAGTCATCAATAGTTTGTATTGGGTTGTATAAAATTGTTAGAAAATTATAAAGTTGGTAGAAAATTGAAGTAACAATTTTACAATAGAATTGAACGTGTTTTTTGTGATCGGATATTTTTCACTAAAACGACCATAACAGTTGAATGGTTATCGTGATATGTATACCGTTCTACTACATTCAATTGCATACCTTAATAACATATTTATTGGCATAGATCGCACCGCCAAAGGTACGATATATAGGATAACACAATCTAAAGTCTAAATTGTCTTGATTTTATTATGATGATAAATTCGAATTATTATTGGGCTATTTTTATAAAACATTATCATTTAGGCCATTTGTTTTGCATCGCTTGACGAATTTAGTGCACCATTGACATGATATATCACAGGCACATCAATTGGTATTACAAGTTTTTAGGTTAATTAAATTATGGTCAAGCCAGGTCACGACCACATTTTGGTAATAGGTGCGCATAAGAAAATGATTCCTTGGAGAACTAATTTGTAACGTTAAAATGAAGTTTTACAATGCAACAAAAAGGAAGAACGAACAGTACACAATGGGTTACAACCAGTTAGGGATCTGTTACTGTTACGTTACAACTAGTTACGACTGTTTAACAGGCATGATTAATATCCAAATATGGTAAGCAATTTGTTTGAGTAGAGATTATAATGAGTATAGTTTTACCGCTACCCTAACAAACATTGAACTACATCCCTTGTTATCAGTTGTATCCCATACAACACTTGGGAACGCCGTCATGCATTAGACAATGGGGTATGTACCTTTGAAAGTCATCGTCGCTTGATTCAGTAAAGTCAGATAGGTCCGGATCAGATATAAGCATGGGATCTGCTAAAATGTGCTGAACATCAAATTGTTTTCCAATACCATGTCTTTTTGCGGCTTGGATCTCGTGAAACCTGTGAAGCCTACGCTCCATCTGCATAATTTCTCGCTGTAGTCTATGTAATACGCTTGCATCATTGGCTTGTGGTCCTATAACAAGATCCGCCGACCTTGTTCTCGGGACGCGGAGGCTATGCCAGCGACAAAGTACCTCTAATTCCATTCTTCGCTCACGAACAGGCTCCCATATGGGTTTATGGTCCATAACGGAATAGCCAGACGGTAGATGATTATTGACGGTATTTTTAAAAATGTGACCTAAATTTCCCAGAGAGTTGTTGGTGTTAAGCGGAGCATTCTTGAACTCGCGTTTGGTACCATATAAAATCCTCCCGTCTGGTGTTTCGTACTTGCTGATGGCATTTGTTGGACCCAACGATACTTTCCGTCTTTTTTGCCGAACATTTGATGGTGAGCTTGTATGAGATCCTTCGTTTGTGGATTGCATGACTATGCTGATATCTACTGCTTTTTGGTTGGATGAAAGAAAGGATCTACTGATAAAGAAAAAGGTGGGAGAAAAAAAGAGGTAGAAATTTTTAACGGAGCACCTGTTTCAGACCATGCATAGTAAATGGTTTCTTCTGGCAACTTGACCAACTGCTTGCTGTGTCATTTCATGCTGTTCTCCACAGGATAGTACTCCTGGGTGAGTTGGTGAAGCCATGGAAACCACTTATTAACGAGAGAATAGACTCAACGTTTGGTCAAATGTATAGTGTGTGGATGGAATAATGGTTCAATTCGATTGGATCATGACCTGTACTCCAACAACAATTGGGTCGTGAATACCCAGTTATACATCAGTCACCTTACCTTTCAAGTGTAACAAGAAGTTGCAACCAGCATATGTACGTTACAAGAAATTAATAAGCTGTTACCGCTTATTGATGTGCTTGTACAGGCACCTTGTCATTTGCTTGTATGTTAAAACTTAGACAATTTGTTTATAATTGTATTAATGATAAGTATTACAGATAGTTGGGGAAGCACTTCAATAGGTAGTACTCCTTCAGTACAGAAATGAACTTACAATTGGCGGCTCGGCTTGGTTCCACGTGACCACATAATAAGTAACAGTTTCACAGAAGAACATGATACTTCGTTGGGACAAGTAATTTGAAAGTATGGTAACTAATATTTAAAATGCAACAAATTTTGATTACGCCATGTACCATTTTGAGTTACAACTAGTTATATATATGTTATAATTCATTACAACTAATGAATTTGCAATCGGCAGTTTTTCGTCTTATCTAGTTAAAACTAGTGATATTACAACTAGAAATTTTCTGATATTACAACTAGTGATACTACAACTAGTTAATATCTGATGAACCTTTCCTCTTCTCTTGTTTGTGCAATTGCACTCGGCACAAACAACAAGTCCTCCCCCCAACACATAAAATTTCATTAGACACTTTAGTAAGTGTCTAATGAGAACATAAAGATGATCGATTCGAACCCCAAAACAATTGATGTAGCGAGGCCTTCTCGAACATCTCATTAAATTAGCGAGATCTTCTCGAACATCATACAACCTACTGGCTGCTATTTGGCAGCCAAGAACTTGATTTTTGTGTGAACCCTCTATTGATGACACTGCAATTGAAGTTAGAGGCGGGTTGAAGAATACTAATAATAAATTTCAGGCACGAGTTCATTGCCACCCTTCAGTAGAATGATATGGGAAGTGTGAAGTAATTTAAAATGAAAAATGTTTGTGCAGTAATGAAAGGTGGACGAAAATTTTTTTGTTGTTGAGAGATATACTACTGCACCCGCGCCCTTTTATAGTCCGCCAACAAAGAACAATGTGCTAAAATATCACTGGACAATGCATTCCAGGGCAAACAATTTCGTCCTGGCAGTGGAAGCTGTAGAGTTCAATGCATGCCATTGAACTGTGTCACATCTGTTCAGACAATAAAACAAATTATGCAACTTTTGTCATGAAATGACCTGTACACCAATATTAAGGGTCACGTGGATAAAGAGTTACACATCAGTGGCCTGTACGTTTCACTTTGTACGGATTGCATTACAACCAGTTGAGTGTATGTTACAATTCATTATAACTAATGAATTTGCAATCAGCAACTTTTCGTCTGCTCTATTTAAAACTGAATAATATTCCAACTAGATATTCCCCGATGTTACAACTAGTGATAATACAACTAGTTAATATTCGATGAAACTTTCCTCTTCTTTTGTTTGTGCTATTGCCCTTGGCAGAAACGATAATTCCTCCCACTGACACATTAAATTTCTTAGACACTTTATTAAGTGTCTATTGAAAATAGTTACAATGATCGTTTCGAACCCCAAAACATTGGGTAGCGAGGCCTTCTCGAATATCTCATTAAAATAGTGAGATCGACATTTTTGCATATGAAGCCAACTAGTATATCACGGGAGAAGAGACTGTAGACTCACATGCAGTGCTTGAACCATGTCAGATAAGTTTCGTTACATACAAAGCGTCAGATTTGTAGTACCGACAGTGAATATACGTGTTACGTGCTGTTTCTAATCGTTTACAGGACAGCAATGTCGTCCCAAATGTGGAAGCATCATAATGGGTCACATGCTGCTAGTGAACTATTTCAAATCAATTCAGACAATAAAATAAATTTTGCAGCTGTCTTCTTGTTCTGGTCCTGTACACCAACTTTGAGAGGGGTGGAAGACTACTAATAATAAATTTTGTATTCGGGTTCATTGCCACCCTTCTGTAGTATGAAATGGGAAGTGTGAAGTGGAATACAATGAAAAGTGTAAACGATAATGAAAGGGGGATGAACAAACTTTTGTTGTTGTGGGATATAAAACTACAACTGCGCCCTTTAATAGTCCGCATGACCCTCCCAATGTCCTAAAACATCAAGGGCCAACGTATTTCAGACCAACAATTTCGTCACGACAGTGGAAGCTGTAGAGTCACATGCAGCTGGTGAACTATGTCATGATTCATTTTGGACAATAAAATAAATTTGACAGCTTTCATCATGGAATGACCTGTACACCAACATTAAGGGTCACGTGCATACAGGGTTACATATCAGTGACCTTACGTTTCACTATGTGCATACACAGTTACAGTCTACAGGTAAGTTACAAACCTTCGACAACATTTTTTTGGCCCAGGTCAGATGTGTAACACTCTATGGCCTTGCAAAGTTTATGACCTAAATTTACTACCTCTGTGTGCGATTCGTACCTCCTCAACCGGAATAATAGTGTATTATTTCTTTTTATGTTATATAGTAAAAAAATTGACTTTTACGGTGTTATCGTTTTAGACACAAAGGTGCATTATCAACATTGACCCTGTGACTCGACGAGATCAACAATAATATTGTTTTTAGGTATAAAACCTTGTTTGGTTACCACTTGCACAGCTACAATGTGACAGCCCCACTTTCCCCTAAGGCGAACCAAAGGGGTTAGCGGACTGCCTGCCCAGCTCTCGCCAGGACTACGGTACAGTTTACGTCGATCTATAACGTTCCGGAACATCCCATTGCACGTAAACAAGTCAAAAGAGTCAAAATAAAAAAAAACGAAAAAATTTGCCGAAGATGAATAGTGCAGGCCACGTCAGAATCCGGCCGGAATCTGGCCGGATTACCGGCCGGATTCTTGGCCGGATACTGTCCAGTGAGCAAACTTCACGGATTCAAAATTTCTCAAACAATCCGGCCGACAATCCGGCCAGTTTCTGGCCGGATTCCTGGCCGGATTCAGTCCAGTGAGCTTCTGCCAAATTTTTTTCTTTTGCCGTTTGAAAGCCGAATCGTTCCGAAGTTCATCCAAACATCAATTTAACATATAAACATGGAAATCCAACATTTACAACCATAGTGTCATGCCAAAAACCATCTATCATGAATATACATACTCGGTTTGCCAATCAAAGAAAATGAACCCAATACACAATAGGGTTTCATTCGACAAGCTAAACAAAAGCCATTTACACTAGCTCAACTTGGCAATCGACTATCCAAATCAGTCCCAAAAGTAATTATATCCCTGTAAGGAAAACAAATGGAACGGGATGAGCTAAAGCCCAGTGAGTTACTACCACATAAGCAACTAAGAGCATATAGCATAACCTTTCATTTCAAGTACACAATTAAGGAATGAAACACATCGATAAAAGGATACGGACGGCTCTCAAGAGCCCATTTCCACGCTTCCATTCTTGATCCAACCTCATTGACCCTCCGTCAATGTTGAAGAGTAACCAACCGTAGACTCCTCTTCTCTCCCATTCCTTCCACCAAACATCCCCCTACCGGGCCCGCACTCCAAACACTTGCACTGTGGTATTACTCGAGTATACCGGAATCAAGAGTCTCTCATACTACAAGATTCCTTATAACTTTACCCAAGGCTCATTAATTGTCACGACCAAACCCTTGTCGGCTCGATTCAATCAACTACCAATGGGGTTGAGCTCAATGATAACATTTGTAGTCGTTGGATACTTGTCCAATCGATATCAAGTCATGTATTTCATTTCATATATCAGTTCATATAACTTTCCAATAACTTTCCAATAACTTTTCAATAACATGTGAAACAATAAGTGAGAGTGATAAAGTACACTCTCACATCAATCCATTAACATACAACATCTCAAGTTCAAATATCAAAGCCATATAATAGCACACAAGTGAGTAGTACACTCACCAATCAATTAAGTGCTATTTCATGCACTTCCGTCAGGAGAATGTCGCGAGCTATCGTCACGCCCTAGAACATGTAAACAAATACCATAAGACTCGATAACGAGTCATAAAGTCAAACCAATTATCGCCCAATAGGGTTTCATGCATGGAAATTCAAGGGTTCAATACTTAACCTTTACTCAAGTCGAGAATATAGTTTTCTAAATCTCGAGAAAAAATGCGGGCAGCATGCCCTTTGTGTTTACCAAATTTTCCAGCCATAAGGCTTCATTATTTTTCTTCAATCACAACCCAACAACACACATATAAGCATTTCATGTCAAGAGCCGTTCCATAGGCTCACAATATCATAAAACAAGAAACCATACCGAGCCATAAACAACACCAATTCACAACCCCAATAGGGTTTTATAAACATATACAAGCATGAAAGCAAACCAGAAATTAAGAAAGGCTTCAATGTTGGCCTTGATAAGAAAACCGGTTTTGACGTCATAATGCGGTAATGGCACAACTCTCACTACAATGATCGGTTGGGGGTGTAAGACCCACCGTTTCGAAGCTATGAAACAGGGCTACAACAATGTAGAAGGCCTCTCAGTCCAAATCCTAGCACAACTAGGTCAAAAGTGCCAAATACCAAACCAGAATTACCAAAACAGATTTGCAAAACACAGAAAACTGTAATCGGTATATCTCAGTCCATACAAGTCTAAATGCCGAAATTCCAAAGGCATAAGTTATTTAAGACATCCAGCTACATTTCATCAGAAGACACCAACTCCAAAATCCAAACCAATTCCAGTCAAAACAGGCAATTACTATCGCAGTTCGGACATTCTGTGCACCAAAAACAGCAACAGTAAAAATGGCATAACTCACTCTACACTTGTCCAATTGCCCTGAAATTTTGCAGGCACACTAAACTCATCAATACCTACAACGTTCATGTTTTGAGCAAAGTCCAATTCGGCCTCTAGCCCTATGATCAAAAACCGGACAGAATTGGAGAATTAAGAACCCTAACTTTCCATTTTCACACCAAATCCAAAATTGATTGCATTTAACCACATTTCACATCCACTAGAGCCATTATAGTCCATTGCCCATCATCACAAACAATCACACCATCATAATCCAATTAAACCAGAAAAATTCCCAATAAATTAAAAATTTCACCAAAACAAGCCAAATCAAGGGGTAAATCACATATTCCTTCACTCATGCCCCCATTAAGCACAAAATAAGCATTATTAGAGGTAGTAGGGTGTTTCAAGCTTCACTTACCAAGAACCAAGAGAGAGGAAGATGTTGGCCACCTTAGAGCTTCAAACAAAGTTCACCAAACAACTTACTATCACTAGAAGATAAGGTTTTATGGAGTAGAATCTAGTCTAAGCCTTTGTTCATGGAAGATTAAAGCTTATGGAAGCTTGAAAGTTAGGAAATTGTCTTCTTCTTTGAGAGAGAGAGAGCCGGCCATCAAGGGTGCAAAAATGGTGAATTTTGTGCAATTTTTTGAGATATTTAACCTTTGGTCAAAAAAGTCAAAATTGTGAATAGTAATTCTTAAAAGGCATCAAATGAGAAGGTGACACTTGTTACCTCCTTAAATGCATTCCTATCTTTCTTTTCTCTCTCACATCAATCACTTCACACACTCTACTCATCTCTTAACACCCGATAAATTTTAAACAGTATCCGAAACTTAACCTTATTGGCCGAATTTTTCCAAACTTTTCGCACTAGTGGGTCCCACATCCACTATTTACTCTTAATTTTCTAAAAATTCTCCAATGCTAGAAAAATCATCTTAAAACTATAATTGCTCATAAAATCCACTAAGAAAATATTTCTAAGCCAGAAAATGCAGAAAACATGCAATTAAGAGGAAATAAACCCTAGGAAAATAATTAGGATTTTACGGGTTCTCACATACAACACCTGCTGCGCCTAAACTATGTCAATTCAGAATATTTAGGTACAAAGCGTGAAATTTGTAGTACCGCCACTGTTGATAAGTGTTACGTCGCGTGGGTAATCAGTTACAGACAATAACACAAATTTTGCAGCTTTTATCGTGAAATAACCTGTACGCCAACATCGTGGGTCACGTGGATACAGGGTTACACATCGTTGAAGTTAAATTTCACTATGTCCATACACAGTTTCATTATTTTTCACGACAACTTGCAAGGTTATGTAAGATAAATTATTGAATTAGTACACGGCATCTATGGTAGTACCCGATTTACTACAGCTTGCTCATCAACTGACAAAATGAGAAGCCAACAGTTGTTAGAAGCACCTACTTTGCGTTAATACCATACAAGGATGAAAAACTACCCGCCAAACCATTCACGAATACGGGTCCAATCTGGATAAAGTGGAGTCAGCGAAAAATTGCTATTAGTAGCAACAGAAGGGCGACCGCTACCGAAATCCTCATGAAGGTTTTCATTTGTCGAATGTCGTGTTCGATGCTGTGCATATGGTGCGAGAACGAGGTTGAATCATGGAGCACTCTTCCGGGACTGTCGAAGGAGCTTTCTCTGCTTATAGCCTGTCGATTAGGTGAGGTGGGACAGTAGTTAGTCTGAATTTGCTCGTCATCCCTCCCTATTGGATGGCACCAAGCAAAGAAAGTACATGCTTTTGTTTCACACACGAAGTACAGCAACCCCTTCGTTGGTTTCTGTGACTCGACGATCTTCAGGGCTGCCCTTCTTCCACAACTACAGTAGCGATATTGGTACCTTAGATCAGTAGATCCGCCTCCAGTATTGCTAGATAAAGACATATGAAAGATGTAAACCTCCCTTGGAGCAGATGTTAGGAATTGATGTTTGTAATAATGGATGATGTAATGGTAATGTGTGTTGAACGGGATAAGTCAAAAAGCTTCAGATTTAGGTATGTGGGAAGAGACGATATAGGAAAAAATACATTTTTCATCCCCAATGTTTAAGGTGTTCACTAATTTCATCCCTAAATTTTCACACAAAACACATTTCATCCTCATAATTTTGTAATTATGAACAATTTTGTCCCTAAAATTTATGTATAACACATTTCATCATCATAATTTTATAATTCCCGCGATGATTAAAGGATTGTTAACCATTTTAGACATAATATCATCATATGTCCCATTCATAATTGTATTATTAATACTTAATTCAATTATTGATTAAATTATAGAAATAACAACAAGTGTTTTTTTGATACGAGACTATATCTATTTTTTTCCTTTAAATGGTGATATGATATATTTGAGACTAAATAAATAGATTGAAAGATAAATAGATGATTGAAAAACATGTATATGATACAACAAAACAAAATCTTGCAAATAAATGACAATCTAAACCATTCATTCTTTTGTATTAATATTTTTCTCACATTTTCGTGTACCTCATTGTGATTAAGAAGAAAATAATGGTGGCTAAAAATTTCTTAGTCTTTTTTGTACTAAAATGAGAAAGTGAATAAAGAAAAGATTTTTGAGGTTTTAGTTAATCCATTTTTTTTTTCTAATGGCCATGTTGTGATTAAGTGACGCTATCTCATTCAAATTGATTAACAATCTACCAATTGTCCTTAATTTGCCAAATTTAGGAAATTATGAGGATGGAATGTGTTTTTATGAACTTGAAGGATGAAATTAATCAAAGTTATAAAATTACAAGGACAAAATGTGTTGTGCATGAAACTTTAGGGATGAAATTGATTAACACCTTAAACATTAGGGGTGAAAAATATATTTTTGTCGACGATATAAACTGGCAAAGATGCTTCTCAGAAATTAGCAAGTATGAAATAAGTAACATGTTGACTGGGATCTAACACAAAAACATCTCAGACATCAAACGACACGTTTGCGAGCTGGTCATGGCTAATATTCGGCCAAACAAAATTAGTCCAGTTTAGATATCATCTTATACCACATTTTTTAACAATATGTGTGGAACCCTTCTAATTTTGTACTACAATTACACGTTGTCGAACGGGAGTTACACCATGTGCAAACAGAGTTATGGAGTATACAAAATGCACACACCTTCAGCAACGATTGCACTTGGAACCTTTCCTGTGTATGTCCGCAAATTTTGCATTGCTGCACCTATGAAATAGGCATGCCAGGAAGTAGGTGACGGGATTGAAATCTATAGAGTAACATCCTTTCTTGGGAATCATGTCCATTTGATTTCACACCTACTTTGAGTACAAGGCGTACAGGAGATAGTATTGAGACGTTTGATGAGTGTTACGGCGAGTTACTAAACAGTTACGGAAAATTGCAGCTTTTATCATGAAAGGAACTTAACAAAAACTCAGCAGGTCATGTGCGTTGGTTGAGGGTTCCGACCTTCCGTATACCGTTTATATGTGTATAAAGTTTTTTCATGCAGTATTTGTTAAAAACAAGAATTTTTTCATGCTTTATGCCTTACCTGTACATTATTTCATCACACACTTTATCATCTTGACCCCATATTTAATATTTGATGCACAAGTACTTGACGTGGCTTTACACCTTGTTCAAAGAAGTGTTACGTTTGAGCAAGTGTGGTAGTTACTGACAATAAATGGATACAGATAATAAAACCTCCAAACTTAATGCTGTGGTCGGTATTACAAGTTCTTAGCATATAGTTACGTTTTGTTTTTATAAAAATACTTGTACAAGGGAGGTTATTAATGACAATAAATGGTGTCTTTGGTCCATATAATAGGGAGATTTGGAAGGGCAGCGTCCTTCTACAGTTACACATTGTTGAAGGTAAGTTCCTGTATGTGCATATAGAGTTACACTCCGTACATTTTGCACAAAACTTACTTGATTGAAGGTAACTATGGTCAAGTGAATGGTGTGTAACACTGTGCCCTCTTAAAAGGGCATGTCATTAATGCCTATATTTTTTTACTGACAAGTAATTGATCTTCATTGTCCATACTCTTCATCGTACCACAATCTAAATGGCATTGGTGCCATGGGTCTTCATTGTCCATACTCTTCATAGTGCCCGTATTACAAGTAGTTGGCATAGAGTTACGGAAAATATACATAAATATACATGTTCGGCTAATGTTATTACTGACAACTGCAACTCGAAGAACGCAAAATACATGACCTAAAATCACATTTTATGGCCAAAACCGATAAATAAACAGTATGTTACAAAAAGACGCACATTTCGTCGCTAATATGGCCAGGTCGAAAAACTACTATTTCAAAAACATCCTTTGCTACTATACAAAAAGTGTCCTGAATTTACATCCTTAACTATGATAATCTTGCAACCTTTTACTGTTTACTCCCAACCGTGGCGACAATAGTGTCTTGAAACTTTGCATTATGCTCCGAACTACAAAGCCGCGCCGTGTACATAATTCGATATTTCGCAACATTTTCCAGCACAATTTCACCTCTTGTATTAGTAAACCCGGGGATTGAGGTATTTATTACCCATTTTATTGCCACAAGTAGAAAAACAGATAGTTATAGAATATGATCACACCTCAGTAATTCGCACAGTCAATCTTCCACTCCAGTGTTCAAGAAAGGTCATCGTGAAAACTCCACTATCGAACCTGTACAGATCAACATATTGTGACTCAAAACTATGGACAATATACTAAAGTGATTGTAGTACACATTGCAATAGTAAGGTATCGGGGTGATATTGAAAGATCCCATATTTTACATGCGATCGGGTGACACATGAGGTACATCAGCAACTAAGAGTTTGAAAGTTGCAAAGTCAAGTTCCATCCCAAATTTAGCTGCCATTATCAGTCCGAGGGCACGTTGCTGCATGAAACAGAGTCAAGTAACTATTTGTATGATAAAAATTAATGAACAACTCCTATAAACACTCATACCAAGCGCTTTAGAACTGTAATATCTTTGCTCTTTGCTTGTTGTGGGTCATGGTCTAGCAGATGCACTATGCGTTGTGAGACATGGAAGGAGTATACAAACCAGCAGCTGTCTACGAGGACAGGAACAAGAATCTGCAGCATAAAAAAAATTTCATTAGCACGAGCATAATAGAGTAGTTTACCAATAACTTGCCAATATATAGCATGTCTCATCAATAGTTACGATAAGGTTATATCCATACCAACTGACACTTAGATGGATCAGCCGCTTTATCAGGCCCGCGGATCTTGAACAACTTCATAAGCTTAGTAGTTAGGATGTCATCGGGTTGTGTTTCGAATTTACGAAGATTCAAAATGCCATCCTGTTAGCAATCAGTACAAGGGGATATAGATGTTTAGGGTGAATTTCACTGACTCGGGTAATAGATTGGTACATGCATTTGTGCGAAACTTTGATAATATTTTATTGAATGGTAGTCATTATCTAACAACAATTTTAATACTTACAACTGCTATAGGCTCGACAATATAGCGCTTGACTCTACTAGTTGTACTAGCCTCCCCATCCCAGTTTATATGTCTGGCAAATACGTCCATGACCTGCGTACAGTTACAGCCAAGTAACAGAATGGGTTTAGTTACTGCCATTTGGAAAATGTATCGCTTTACCTTACCAAACCAACACAATGTATTATTTCTCGGGCTGAAAAAATATGCCTAACCCGAGTCGACACATGCATGCCATCACAAAGAGCCCTGAGGTCATCTCGTGTTAGAGAAAGTTGGAACATCTGAATGAGTGTCTCCCTGCCATTACGTCAGACAAAGAGTTACTTTTAAAATTGACAGTTGTTAGCAACCATGTTCTACAAAAAAGTAAATGCTTTATCATAAAGTTACATTCAACTTCAGCCAACAAATACTAGCGCTAATAAACCATGCATTCCCTAATATTCATCAATTTTACTACCTTATGCTAGTTCTTCATTACAAAAAGGATGTTCAAGAAACATAACTCGGGAGAAATATTACAATCTTATGGTTACAATTGATACCATTTTAGCCTAAATTGAATTCCAATTCGAAGAGCATAAAAATGCATGAATTGATTACGAATGGACTGGAGGGATGCATTTAACAAATAGTGGCACCGATAAATCCTTAAGTGCCTGTATTATAACCTCATAATCGTATGATAAATATATAGGAACCTTATTTGGGATTCTTATGTACCTCCCACGCGAATGCAGCGATCCTTTTGTCGTAAATGCTTATTGTCACATGCGAAGGCAGAACGTACTCGGCTGACCGTAGCATGCTGCTTTTCTTCGTTGCCCGAGCTGGCCTGTGCTCATTCTCATCTTCAACAACTGCTGCAGATATCAATACATCAGAAAATTGAAATGTTATGTAGTTCACACTGACAGAATAATGATTAGGTATACATGTTATACAAAAATTTAATGGGGCAGCACATTGCAATAACGTTTAACCGATCAGCTAAGAATTCTTCAATTCATATGCAAAACTCAAATGTAACTATTAATTCAGACTGAATACTATCAAGGTTTCCATCCTCTGGACACAACATAATAAAATTAATTTGTGAGTACTTGTACATCAAATTCAAGACACTGTTTTTTTGTTCACTAACCTTTTCTTTTGCGACTATAAGACCGCAACCTTCTCGGTATGTGTGGCAGATCCAAAGGATGTTCAATTCGAAAGGGACCTGTTGAGTCATCTTGGATGATTGTTGGGGTATCATTTGGCTTGTACACACTGTCTGAAATGTCCTTCCCATCACTTGTGTTGCCAACATTTTCTGCCTCCTTCCCATCAGTGGTTCTCCCACTTTGCTCTTTTCCAACTGTCTTCTGCCCCATCGAATGTTGATTTGTTGGTTCAGTCTCATCTATTGCTCTGGTTGAGGTCCCAATGTCATCATCATTACCGCCTGCATCTTGTTCTTTTTCACTATCACCGTCATCATCAGCATTGGAGTCCTTTCCTGCTTCTGCCGATTGTTATTCTGAATGATCTTCACTGTCCATATGAAGATGTATTTGCTCTGAATCAGACATCTTCTGTTTTTGCTTTTCGTTTGAAACGACCTCTGTTGTTGCTGTTTTGGCTCTAGGATGAGAACACAGCAATTCTGCAATATTTAATATCCTTTTTTGGCAACTCACTGTCATACTGTACACTTCTGAAAGCTCAACCTGCTTATACATTAACAAACCACAATGAATAGCCCGTTTCGACTTAATCTGAACAGATGAATTCATCATATTATGCATTGATCTGTATTACTTCCTCATGGACCTCATGAAATCTGCCTGTTCGCTTTCAGGTGGTGAAATATTTTTCAAGAAAAGTTACATGAAAATGACTAAGGTGTATTTGGCACACGAATTGCATGAAGTATACAATTAACTTTGTATTTTGCATGAATAACATTCGAGAATTTTTTTTCTCTCTCGTTTCTGTCATAAAATATGGAACAAACGACATGAGCACACTACGTTTCAAATGTAGCTAGATTATAGCTGACCACTAGTGTTATTTGTGATCGGCGTTTGAAAAATCTTGCCACCTTTTTACAAAGCTTAACTACTTCTTTGTCCCATACTCCATTTACAACTAACTTTCCTGATTTTGTATGTCAAGCATAGCAAACGCAAAATGATTGTATGTTGTACGTCAACACTTAATGATTGTATTTGACAAGATTACTTTCCTAAGTTACGTAGCTGTGGCTGCTTACAAATGATTGTTCAAATTATAAAAAATGTATAACTTTAACTTAAGCAACAATAGTGCATAATGAAGTATCAGTTTTAACAGTTAGGCAGCTTACTGCGATATCATGATGCCCGCTGTCCATCATTATTCCAACTAGTTCAGGGGGTAGTTCATTTATCTGTGCACCAGATTCAGCCTCTTCCTCTTCATGCGTCCCAATCTACGAAAACAAAATCAAACCATCACTTCATAAGTACATGGTATGTGTGGCCTATACATACAAACTAGTAAGTTAAAATCCATCAAAAAAAAATTATCGCTCTTACTAGTTTTCCTTTTCCATAAACTCCGAGATTATCGATCTCCAATGCATCCCGTTCTAAAATTAAAGCATCTGTCCATGCCTTTGCTCTTGGTGTAACTCGAGCCACTCTGTGCTTCAGTATTGTCACTCGATCAAGGTAATGCACCTGCAATTTAATTAGACACTGACACATCAATTATATCACATGCAATTCAAGTACTATGCATAAACAACCTTCATGTGCCTACTTAAAATTTCTTTCGTTGCATCCCCTACTACTTAGATCACTTACTAACTTTCAATATCACTTAACTAAACTTACCAGTAGGACAAACATGCAACCCCCAACATATTGGTGCTGCTTTCCGCTTTTCTTCTGTACTTCTAATATCCTATTGCATAGTACATTTCTAATGTACTCTGCCCAGTTTAATGAGGGCACCTCAGTAACCACCTTCGTGCAACCCCATAGCCGAATTTTATGCTCAGCCCGTGTAGTTGGAGCTAATAGACATCCACAAGCAAATGCAACAAATAGTCGCTTGAACTCGTCCCCACCGCTCATGCTTACTAACTCTTCGGGCAGCTCTTTCCATTTGTATGTTCGGCGACTTGGTCCAGAATCTCCACCCTCACTGCTATCAGTATCTTCAACTGGTAAGGGGCCATCATTTGGGATTCCAAGGATTAAACTGATGTCTTTTGCTGTTAAGGGTAGCACACCATCTCTATGTAGCTGAAAGCTACTTAGTGTAGGATTAAAATTGTCGATCAGCCAGGTTGCTATGCCGTTCGGAATGGAGCGACACTTTATTTCCAGCAGCCCTCCAAACCCCAAATCTCTGATTTGCTATTTTTTTGTTTCATCAATGTTCGATGCTAACCAAACCATCTGATTTGGTGAACAACGAATGGTGTATTTCGGATTCTATAATTAAGTTCAAGCACAAAAACTAGTTAGATATACACACATTATCACGTAACAACCTATTTCAGCATCCATGCCTTGTGCTTACCTTAATCTGCTGTTTTTCCGGTATAGTCTTTCCAAGACGCGCCATTTCTCTCTTGTACTCCTCTTTCTCTTTTCGATAGTTCTCTTTTCGATTCTGGACTTCTTCCTCGCTCAACTTATCATATGCTGCTTTAACCATTTTATTATACTGCATTGGATGCATATAATCGTGAATCATGTTATATGTAATTCAACATTTTCTAACACAGATTAATATCAGAAACCTCCCCTAATGTTTGTTCTAATCACATGTAGCATCCTCCAAGTTTTCGAAATAACACATAGCATTCCCGACAGTAGGATGTGACAGGTTCTCCTAATCAAAAGGTGAGAAATTATCCAAAAATCACCAACATCTATCCCATGCCACAAACAACCTTAACTCGTTCAGAGGCAAAAAGAAATTCGGATAAGTATTGTTATACCATAACCAAAGTTGAACGGTCATAATTTAAAAATAATCAATGCAGTATACGGAGACCAATACTCCACTACAAGAACTAAGAAGAAAACTGCATACCAAAAAAGATAAAAAAAAATCAAAAAATTCTTTTGACAAACTGCTGATAACTGTTTTGAATTATGTAATATTCCTTGTACAACGTGTAACTCTAATTGAACAATCTGTAAAACTTACCAACACAAGTACGATTATTACATAATGTACCCATATCTACACTAATAACTTATCACACTTGTGTTGCAAGGATGTACAAGAAGTTTATACAAAATTACAAAATGATCAAAAAATGTTACATTATTTAGGGATGATTGATCTAACAACTGTTCTTATCCCCCTCCCTAATATTAATTAGTCATACTGTTTCCAGTAATGTTAACTTTTGGCAATGGACATAGTGCTATTGCCAAAATCGCAATTCCTAACTACATAATAACACAATCTAAATGTAGTTCAAAGATGATGGGAATTCATGAGTATATACCCTAAGCGAGCCATTTCTACTACATAATGGGGTATTGCAATCCATATGTTTCCAAAACACCATCTACAAGCAATAATCTAGACACTGAGGATTGCAATATTAATAACTTACAAACTCCATTCGACTACGATGCAGAAAAAAGCTATTTATACGACCGCATTTTCCCAAATATGGAAGAGCAAGTTTATTTACAACTACAACCACATTCTGAAACTATTGCTGCCATTATGAGAATCCATACTCACATTTTTTATCCCCGTTCGGATCAATGTAACATTTTTTAAATAATGTGTAACTCTACGTGAATTATTTATAAACCTTAATAGCAGACACGCAATCTATTGTAAAGATATACAAGAAACTTACATAAAATTACAGAATGTTCAAAACGTGTTACACTATTCAAGGATGATTGATCTAACACCCTTCCCTACTTCGCATCCCTCCAAACGATACATATCAGCATACTCCATGGTGTATGAAGATATGTAATTGTGTTACAACCCTGATGGTATCTTATTATTTATTAGATAATCATTTACATATACTAAAAAACAAGATTTAGACCTGTTTTGCTACTAGGAAATAAACTCTTTTTGGGCTATGGGTACAGGTGGAACAAAAATAAAGTCTCTATCCTACAATTCATTTTTTTGCTATCATTTTGAAATAGAGAGGCTGACAATGACACCAAAATTGTCATTGCAGGGGTGCTAAGTGTGATTTCGAACACATGGAGGGTGCTAGGTGTGATTAAAAGAAACCTCAAGGGAGGTTTCTGATATTAACCCTTTTCTAATTGTGCTTTTTACTTTTACCGTGCAACAACTATAAACAATTAATGCTTTATTTAGTTCTTAATACATACCTCTGTTATCTTAATGCCTTTCGCTGGAACGGTGCTTTGATACTCCTTCCTACACACATTAAATATTAACCAATTAGCTGTGCATTCTACTCATGATTATTATTTTCAATAAACATCAATATTACCTAAACTTCATCCACGCATTCAACGGTGGAACTGGTTCTCTAACTTCACTTTTACCCGCTGCCTCTATTCCTTCATTTTCGCCTAAACTCTTGTTCCGTCTTTCGCTTCTTATTCGTGCCATCCTATTCATGCATAACAACAAATACAATAAACATATACCACCGAAGTCTCAAATACGACATACGAGTTACACGCTAACATTTCTACTCTGTTTCTTCTATGTACTTGTTAATCCACACCATATAACATTTATCCAACACTGTGTTCATGCACAATAAATAATACAATCTAACATACATCAATGCAGTCCAAAATACGACATTCCAATTTCAATCTAACAATTCTCTTCTCTTTCTCGCCGGTACCTGCTAATCCACACCATGTAACATTTATCCAACACCACGTAACACTTATCCAACACTTTGTTCATGCACAAGAACTAATACCATAAACATACATCAATGCAGTCCCACGTACGACATTCAAATTTCAATCTAACATTTCTCTTCTCTTTCTGCCTAGTATCTGCTAATACACACCATGTAACAGTTATCCAACACCATGTAGCATCTATCCAACATTTTGTTCATGCACAACAACTAATACAATAAACATACATCAATGAAGTCCCAAATACGCCATTCAAATTTCAGTCTTAACATTTCTCTTTTCTTTCTATCCTGTACCTATTAATCTACACCATGTAACAGTTACCCACCAATATGTAAGATTTATCCAACATTGTCTTCATGCACGTGAACTAATAGAACAGATACACTAATGAAAATCACAAAATGAGACATACCAATTTTACACTAACATTTCTACTCTTTGCTTCTCTGTGCCTGTTAGTCCACAACATGTAAGACTTATCCAACATTGTGTTCATGTACATCAACTGATACACTAGACATACACCAATGAAATCTCAAATATAACATACCAATCTCAGACTATCATTTCTAATTTGTCCTTCGCCTCTACCTTTTGTCATTTTCTAGATCTTTTCCTTATACTATGTACTACATCTCACAAGTTTTGACTTTCTTATGTTAATGCTTTACACTTTAACACACCGTATCAATGTTTCTCCATGTCACTTTTTTCCTACATAACATAATTTTTAGCCAACGTGCTATATTACCCTTCATTGCACTGAATTATCTTGTCACTATTTAGTTTCGCAGTGTATGATACACTCAACGCATTGTACTATCTATTTAGCATTTCGTAATTCAGCATGTACAGCCATTTTTTACGCCTACGAAATCCCAAACCCATTCACACATTTTATCAAGCAGTTGTGCCGCAAGATTTCCCCCTCCTTTCCCACTCTCCTGTTTCAACAATCATATACAATTTTACATAACACTTCTATCATGCTGAACTTTTTTACTTACTATACACAAAAGCGTCATAGTGTACACCAAAAACAACCACAAGTAAGGTCCTTCCACTTTGAAATATAAATTACACACATTACTGTATCATCCCAGGTTTCCACATATTTTACCTTTATGATTTGTGGTCTTTCACTACTCAGGATCCCACGCTCTTCAACTTTGTAACTTGGGTTCACGTTTCTTCTTCTTTTACTAAAGCCGATTCATAACAAATGTGAACTTCTGCCACCACTTCTTCCTTCTGCTTCATCTGCTCAGCCTTCAACAATGCCACAGTTCCACAGCTTGACTCCAATGTCACACTGTTCTTGTCAATCTCCTATTTTTCTCTATTATTTCTCCTCTCGTCTATTGCCCTAGTTTTTGACAGTTATTAATTTCGAATTTCAGCAACTGCTTCGTGGGTTTGGGAGAGAGTCTAAGTGGGAACCTTCATTTTCAACCTTTCATTTTGGGCGGGAGGACGCTTACCAACGTTGTTGCTGTTTCGTAACTTGCCGTTACCCCAGATTCGGTTTTAGATTTTTTTTTCCCTTCTCAGTTAATAGAACGGCGTCGTTCTTTGCCCTGCTAAGCACTTGCTGACTTGGACCATTTCTCGCCTCACGTTCGGTCTTGTGAGGGGACCGTTCAGGAGCGGTCCTCA
>NW_020862487.1:0-20997 GCF_003713205.1 Coffea eugenioides | reverse complement strand
GACTTCGTTTCAGGATTGCCACGAACGCAGCGAGGACACGATGCCGTCTGGGTGATCGTCGACCGGTTAACCAAATCGGCTCATTTCTTGCCGGTGAACATGAAGTATTCCATGGACAAGTTGGCTCAACTGTACATGGACGAGATTGTAAAGCTGCACGGCGTTCTAGTCAGCATCGTCTCTGATCGAGATCCACATTTCGTATCTCAGTTTTGGCAAAAGTTCCAGGAGACTCTAGGGACGAAACTCAACTTGAGCACGACCTATCACCCTCAGACGGATGGACAATCAGAACGAACCATTCAAACTCTCGAGGACATGCTACGAACTTGCATTCTGGATTTTGGAGGCAACTGGGGTCAACACATGACCTTAGTAGAGTTTGCGTACAACAATAGCTACCATTCGTCGATTCAAATGGCTCCATATGAAGCACTATATGGACGAAAATGCCGATCACCAATTTACTGGGATGAAGTTGGCGAGAGGAAGGCCGTAGATCCAACCACTATTCCTTGGATGGAGAAAGCTCGAGAAAAGGTCAAGTTGATACGGCAACGACTCCAAACAGCTCAAAGCCGACAAAAAAGCTACGCCGACAACCGGAGAAAAGATTTGGAGTTCGAGGTTGGAGACCACGTATTTCTTAAAGTCACCCCTTTACAGAGTGTCACAGCAGGCAAAGGAAAGAAACTTCAACCGAGGTTTGTCGGACCTTACAAGATCTTACAGAGGATAGGTGCGGTAGCGTATAGACTAGAACTGCCGTCAAGTCTCCCGAGAATCCACGACGTATTTCATGTCTCAATGCTCAAGAAGTACTATCCCGACCCAACCCATGTCTTACAACCAGAGGAGATCGACGTAGACGAATCGCTTGCTTATGAAGAAAAACCTGTCCAAGTGCTTGATCGGAAAGTCAAAGAGCTAAGAAACAAGCAGATTCCATTGGTGAAGATACTGTGGAGAAACCATGGGGTAGAGGAAGCTACCTGGGAAGTGGAAGAAGAAATACGAACGAAATACCCTAACCTTTTCGTGAGTTAAGGTGAGAAATTTCGAGGGCGAAATTCTTTTAAGGGGGAGAGAGTGTGAGAACCCATAATTTTCATTTTCTAGGTTTCTCGTATTTTTCATGGCTTGTTTTCTGCATTTTCGTGATTAGAAAAATTGCTAGATGAATTTAAGGAGCAGATATAATTTTTAGATGATTTTTCTAGTATCGAATGGATTTTGAGAAATTAAGAGCGTCTACCGGACGTGGGACCCACTAGTGCGAAAAGTTCGGAAAAATTCGGCCAACTAGGTTAAGTTTTGAATACTGGAATTAATTTACCGGGTGTTAAGAGATAAGTAGAGGGTGCTAAGTGGATTGATATAAGAGAGACAAGGTAGGTGAGCATTTAATAAAAGGTGACAAGTGTCACCATTTGAGTGGTTGAACCTTAAGACCACTATTCATGGTCTTACCATTTGACTTAAATAAACCAAAAATGACCCAAAAATCATCAAAAAATCCTCTAAGGTGGCCGGCCCTCTCTTGCTCTCTTTCTCTCTCTCTTACTCCAAGCACAAGGAAGAAAACACTTCAATCTTGTTCCAAATCATCAAAACCAACCATCCAACCTTGATTTTGCTCCATAAAACCACTTAAGGAAGTGTTGGTGAGTTGTTGTGTGAAGTTTTTTTTGAAGGTTAAGGTGACCAATAGCTCTCTCTCTCTTGTTTCTAAGGTAAGTTGTGAAGAATCACCCTCCTCCTTTAATTGATGCTTAAATCATGCTTAGTGGTAGTATGAGATGCAAGTTGATGGATTATTTCTTGATTTGTGGTTGAAATGATGAAGTTTTATTATTTTTGGGGATTTTTCTGTTTTAATATAAGCATGATTGTGTGGCTATCTATGATGATTAGAAATGGTATAAAATGACTCTAGGAGGTGGAAAAAGTGATTAATTGCAACCAATTTCGGGTTTGGAAGAAATTTCAGAAAATTAGGGTTCTTGAGGGAGCATTCTGCCCGAATTTTTAGGTCCTAGTTAGAGGCCGAATAGGCCTTGGCTTAAAACATGAAAGTTGTAGGGAATGACATTTTAGAGGTGCCTACAAAATTTCAGGTCAATCGGAGTTGTGTAGAATGATAAAAGTCGAAATTACTATTGATGTTCTGGTTTTACCCGAATGTAAGAATTGCGCCTGTAATTGGTTGTTTTGGCTGGAATTTTTTCCGAATTGGTTGTTGAGACCTTCTTATGAAATTTATCCCTGTTTCTTAGCTTTCAGTTGGTTTTGGAATTTCTGGATTTGGACTTGTAGAGCCTGAGTTATGATGTTTCCGCTAGAATGCATTTTGGTGAATCTGTTTTACGTTTTTGATGTAGTATCTTGCATTTTTGACCTGTTTTCACTCAAAACTGGGTTGAGTGACCTTCTGTGATGTTGTAGCCCTGTCTTTTAGCTTCGAAATGGTGGGTCTTGCACCCTCATCCGATAATCATAGTGAAATTGGTGCCATTACCGCAAAATGAGGACAAAAACTGTTTTTTTCAGGGCCAAAGCTAGTTACATTTCTGAAATTTCTGGTTTCCTTTAATGTTTGTATATGCTTATGGAACCCTATTGGGGTCATGTTTGGCTTTGGTTTATGACTCGTTATCGAGTCTCATTGTATTTGTTTGCATGTTTTAGGACATGACCGTGGTGCACAACATTCTTTTGACGGAAGTGCATGAAACCACATTTGCTAGCTTGGTGAGTGTACTACTCACTAGTGTGCTATTATATGGCTTTGATATTTGAACTTGAGATGTTGAATGTTAATTGATTGAAGTGAGAGTGTACTTTATCACTCTCACTTATTGTTTCGCATGTTATTGAAAAGTTATTGGAATGTTATATGAAATGTTATATGAAATGAAATACATGACTTGGTGTCGTTTGGATGAGTCTCCAACGACTACAAATGTTATCAATGAGCTCAACCCCATTGGTAATTGATTGAATCGAGCCGGCGAGGGCTTGGTCGTGCCAATTAATGTGCCTTGGGGCAATGTTATATGGAATCTTGTAGTATGATAGACTCTCGATTCCGGTTTACTCGAGTAATACCACAATGCACGTGTTTGGATTTCGGGCCCGGTTGGGGAATGTTAGGTGGAAGGAATGGAAGTAAAGTGGAGTCTACGGTTGGTTATTGGTGAACATTGACGGAGAGTCAATGACGTTCGATCAAGAAATGCAAACGAGGAAAAGGGCTCTTGAGAGCCATCTGTATCCTTTGCTTATTTGACGTGTGCCTTTGCTTATTTTTATTATATTGATTGAAAGCTTGATGCTTATATGCACTTGGTTGCGTAAGTGATAGTATCTCACTGGGCAATTAGCTCACACCGTTCCTTTTGTTTTCCTTACAGGAATATGACTCTTTTTGGAATGAATCTTGATAGATGGTTGCCGAATGAACTAGATGTATATATTTTTTTGTATTGTATATGAAGTGAAACCCTAAATGTATCTTTAGGGCAGTTTTCACTTTCAATTTGGCAAATCGTGTATATATTCACTTTTGACAACTTTTGTATGTCACTTTGGATTGTATTTGCTAAAGTTCAAGATGTGAATGTTTGTTCGATTTTTGGTTGCGTTCTGAAGGGTCGGTTACTATTCATGGCCGACTCCTAATTTTATTGTTTTTATTTTGGGTTATTTTGCCCTTTTGCCTTGTTTACGCGCGTTTATAAGTTCCGGAACGCAATAGATCGCTCTATACTGCACCGTTAGTCCTGGCGAGAGCTGGGCAGGCAATCAGCTAACCTCTTTGGTTCGCCTTAGGGGAAGGTGGGGCTGTCACACATAGGTTCTCAATTCCTCATACAACCAGCCCGTGCCAAGCACTAGGGCGAGAACCATTACAAAAACAAAGAGCTAGACCAAGCTAGTCTATACCAAGCTCTCATCCTTGCGTGCCTTCCCCTGTTAAGGAAAACAAAACTAAAGGGATGAGCTAAAAGCTCAGTGAGGTTCCGAACACATAATCAAATAATCAATCCAATACATTAAACATAGGGCATCAATATTTCAAGAAACATTTACCATGGAAAGCGATATTAACACATACATTAAAAGGATACGGTTTCACATGGAGCTATTTGTTTGTTTGTTCGTTCCCCTGACATTTCCCCTTATTCCTCCAATCGTTTGAAAATACATTTTTGTAAGTAGAATCCCTCGTTCATCCTTTTGTTCGTTCATCCCCTTTCCGGACGTTGATCGGACTCCTCCCATCCGGACGTTGGCCGGACTTCACCCATCCGGACGTGGCCGGACTACAAGGTAATACTCGAGTATACCAAATTTATCCAGGGTCACCATATCACCCGACCGAGTCCGCTTCTGGCTCGAGTTGATCGGTAACGAAGGGCAGGGCCCAATTCAGCCAAATGGCTTACATTCATGCGCAACTAGCATTTAATCATTAATCATTGAAACTTTCACATTTATTTAGGTCGAATGGGATAAAGTACACACTCGCCTAGAAAACTCGTTTTAACAATCATTGAAAGCACTTAACACATTATCCATCAATAATAACAAGCCAATAAGTCAAGAAATATAGCAAACAAGGAACACTCACCTAGTTATGCAAAATAACGTTCAAAATATCCTTCCGGATATTACCCTTAGTCACCAGTGAAACCCAAGATTGAACAAGAGAACACATTACCGTTTATCGAGCAAAACATTTAAGGGGAAACGAAGAAACCTGACTAATTAGGAGTAAAGCGTGTAAAGATGACTTTCAAGTAAGAGAGGGTTGTTTGGACCCAAGGATGAAAATAACTAGGGTTTCAAAATCAATCGGAAAACCAAGCTCAAAAGGCTTATAGAATTCCAACGGAAAACATTTGACTAACGACAATCAAAAGACAAATAGATAGGCTAAGACAATATTCTTTCGGAATCGTAAAGAATCGTTTGTATGACTAAAAGTCACTATATATTCAAGTAGAGTTTATATAACAAGGGTTTTGATGAAAATCATATGGAAAAGGAAGACTCTTAAAACCGTACTTGAAAGTAGTTCACTAGGCTTAAAGTCATTCAAGTCATTTAGCTAGGAAAATGACCGGAAAGGAAAGTCAAGCCCTAAAATATTCCAATAAGCACAATAAGACTCGATTACAAGTCATAAACCAATGCCAAATACTCCCAAAATAGGGTTCCATAAGCACACACAAGCAATAGAGGAAACCAGAAAAATCCGGAAATGGAGTAAGTGTTAACCCGGAAAAAAACAGTTTTTGACGTCATTATGCGGTATTGGCACCAATGGCACTACGATTATCGGATGAAGGTCCAAGACCCACCGTTTCGAAACTAAGAGATGGGGTACAATATTTCAGAAGGTCACTCAACCCAGTTTCGAGTGTAACCAGGTCAAAAATGCAATCTACTACACCAGAACCGTAAAAACAGATTCACATAACGCATTCTAGTTCAAACATCATAAATCAGCCTACCTAAGTCCAAATCCAGAAATTCCAAAGCCATTTGAAATCTAAGAAAAAGGGATACATTTCATCAGAAGACCTCAACAACCAATTCGGAAGCATTCCTGACCAAAATAACCAATTACAGAAGCAATTCCCAAATTCGGGTAAAACCAGGGCAGCAAGGGTAATTCCGTCTTTTCTCAAGCTACGCTACTCCGATTGACCTGAATTTTTCAGGCATCTCTAAAATATCATTCCCTACAACTTTCATGTTTTAATTCAAGGCCAATTCGGCCTCTAACTATGAGCTACAAAACCGGGCAGAATGTAGAACATTAAAACCCTAACTTTTCAATTTTCTTCCAAAATAGAAATTGCTTGCAATTAACCACTTTTTCCACCTTCTAGCTTCCTTAATTACCATTTCCAATCATCATACATGACCACATAATCATATTCATATGAAAACAGAAAAATCCCCAATAATTACAAAATTTCACCAATTCAACCAAAATCAAGAAATAATCCATAAAATTGCATCTTATACTACCACTAATCATGGATTAAACATCATTAAAGGGAGGAGAGGGGTCCTTCTCAACTTACCTTAGCAAGACAAGAAAGAGGGCAACTAGTCCTCTTAGCTTTCCAAATAACTCCACAAAACAACTCACAAACACTCCCTTAAGGGTTTCTATGGAACAAAAACAAGAGTAAATGGTTGATTTGGTAGATTGGAGCAAGATTGGAGCAAACTTGGAGAGCTTTCTTTCTTCCTTTCTTGAGAGAGAGGGCCGGCCACTGGAGCTTGGAAATGGAGGAATTTTTGGTAAATTTTTAGCTTATTTAGTCAATTGGTAAGACATGGAATAGTAGTCAAAAGTTTATACCAACCCTATGGTGACACTTGTCACCATCATTAATTGCTTGCCTAACTTTTGTCTCTCTTATACCAATCCACTTAGCATCCTCTACTTATCTCTTAACACCCGGTAAATTAATTTCAGTATCCAAAACTTAACCTAGTTGGCCGAATTTTTTCGAACTTTTCGCACTAGTGGGTCCCACGTTCGATATACACTCTTAATTTCACATGAACTAACTTATACTAGAAAAATAATTTAAAAACTATATTTTGCTCATAAAAATTATCTGGGGAATTTTCTAATAAAGAAAAGGTATAAAAGTGTGCAATTAAATAAAATAAAAGCCTAGAAATTCGGAAAATTCTCGGGTCCTCACACTCTCTCCCCCTTAAGAAATTTCGTCCTCGAAATTTTTTTTACCTTCATTTGCCTCAGACGAGTCCGGAACTGCTTGGTTGCCTAACGCATAAATTTTTGCTGGCCCACTAGTTTGGTTCCCTCTTTCATTTGTTTGTTTTGTTTTAGCTCCCTCCAGTTGCGGAATACTACCTCCGCGTGACTGTCTCCGAGGACAGTTGCTAACTTGGTGCTCACCACTCCCACAAATCAAGCATTTCCGCCCTTTCCGCCAACAATCGTTCTCAGTGTGATTTGCCTTTCCACAGTATCCACAGCCCAATCGAGGAGCTACTGTTGGATCTTCTCGAGAAATGTCCTTTGATCCAATCTGACTTCCTTTCATGGACCTTTCATCTAATGCTCTTAATGTCCAAGGCGGGCGAGGTGAATGGTTCACTTTTTGCACTTTGGAGAGCATTATCTTTTCTCCGGATTCCTCAGGTATACTGCTGGATGTATCTCTTTTCCGCGTTTGACAGGCTTTTACTTGGGCTTTCACATCCTCAATTCTTTGGGCCTTCTCAAGAGCCTCTGTAAACGTATTAACTTGAACTGCAGCTAATGCCTCCTGGATTTCCAAATTTAGCCCTTGTATAAATCGTCTTATTCTCCGTCGCTCCGTAACCACCAATTCGGAAGCGAATTTAGACAGTCTAGTAAATTTGGTCTCATATTCGGCCACACTTAGGGTTCCCTGACGCAACCCAATAAATTCGTCCTCTCTCCTTTCTTGGACTAAAGGTGGGAGATACTTTTCGTTAAATTCCCTTACAAAGTTCGCCCATGTCCATACCGTCTGTTCTCTTTCCCACTTGGCCTTAATTACATTTCACCACGCGCGGGCTGGTCCTTCGAATTGAAATACAGCAAAATTTACTTGTCTTTGCTCCGTGTAATTCAAAGCCGCGAAGATATTAATCATTGCCTCCAACCACTGTTCAGCTATATCCGGATCAGGCCCTCCTTGAAATTTCGGAGGTAGAAACTTTTGGAACCTCTCAAGAGCATTATCCTCTCCGATCTCAGGATTCCGGGGTTGATTCACTGGCATTTGACCTTGTTGATCTACCAGTCGTGCTAGGATATTTGTCATTTGGTGCATCGCCGTCGCCATTTGATCTCCAGCCTCAACCCTCGATCCCTGTTCTTGCTCGGCCACTGTTTCTCTTTCTTCTCTCGGTTCTTGAGCTTGCCTAGCTCCACGTCCACGACTACGTCTCCCGTCCATGAATATGTTTTCCCTCTCTCTTTTCTTTTCTTTTCCCCAAAAAGGTAATTTAGTAAATAAACACAGTAAATTGACTACAGTAACAAATTCTAGCACTCCAAATACACAATTAAATATATACGCACATAACACGCCATATCAAGAAGACGGATAAGCAAATACACAAATACATATCAAGTTGGACAGATAACCATGTACACACAGGTGTACTAACGTCATATAGTAACAATATACAGGTAAATCAGAAGGAAAAGGTGAAGTCGTCCCAGTATCACCCCGTCCGATCTCTCACGTCACTTACTATCCAAATTAGATGTCCCTGACCTCTTGTGCTCATTCTAGTCAGACAAAGCCTGTTCATGTTCCCAAAATGCAAGTCTTAAGTACTTAGCAGCGCCGCAACTCTAGAGTACTCAGGCACGAGAATCCGAAATAAGATAATTCATATCTTGAGCTGCAGTCCCAAGAGTAAACTATCTACAATCGGAATTCCTACCTGACATACCTATCTATGGTCCTCAGATACCATGAGAAAGATTTAAGGCCTATAACATTCGCAATTCATAGCTTCACTTAGTCCCTCATACTTATTCACCACTTAGTCCAGGGTCACTCCGCGCAGAGACCACGTGAAGCAGCTATAGGTTTTATCCCTCAATCGCTTAACTTTCAAGTGAAATCGAATCCCACAGTCCGGCATCCTAACTTCAAGCCTAGGATACACTACAGAGATCTGAAGCCTAAGCTCTGATACCACCTGCGACGACCCCACTTCTCCCTAGGGCGTACCCCAGGGGTTCGGCGGCAGCCTGCCCAGCTCTCGTCGGGACTCAGTCGTTCACTCAAACAAATCCGAAATAAAACCACAAGAATTCATATAGCAAAAATTGAAAACTTAAAGCGAAACTTATATACATTTCTATCTCAAAAGGGAGTTCGAAAATTGAATATACATAGGTTTTCAATTCCTCATACAACCAGCCCGTGCCAAGCACTAGGGCGAGAACCATTACAAAAACAAAGAGCTAGACCAAGCTAGTCTATACCAAGCTCTCATCCTTGCGTGCCTTCCCCTGTTAAGGAAAATAAAACTAAAGGGATGAGCTAAAAGCTCAGTGAGGTTTCGAACACATAATCAAATAATCAATCCAATACATTAAACATAGGGCATCAATATTTCAAGAAACATTTACCATGGAAAGCGATATTTACACATACATTAAAAGGATACGGGTTCACGTGGAGCTATTTGTTTGTTCGTTCGTTCCCCTGACATTTCCCCTTATTCCTCCACTCGTTTGAAAATACATTTTTGTAAGTAGAATCCCTCGTTCATCCTTTAGTTCGTTCATCCCCTTTCCGGACGTTGACCGGACTCCACCCATCCGGATGTTGGCCGGACTCCACCCATCCGGACGTGGCCGGACTACAAGGTAATACTCGAGTATACCAAATTTACCTAGGGTCACCATATCGCCCGACCGAGTCCGCTTCTGGCTCTAGTCGATTGGTAACGAAGGGCAGGGCCCAATTCAGCCAAATGGCTTACATTCATGCGCAACTAGCATTTAATCATTAATCATGAAAACTTTCACATTTATTTAGTTCGAATGAGATAAAGTACACACTCGCCTAGAAAACTCATTTTAACAATCATTGAAAGCACTTAACACATTATCAATCAATAATAACAAGCCAATAAGTCAAGAAATATAGCAAACAAGGAACACTCATCTAGTTATGCAAAATAACGTGCAAAATATCCTTCCGGATATTACCCTTAGTCACCAGTGAAACCTAAGACTGAACAAGAGAACACATTACCGTTTATCGAGCAAAACATTTAAGGGGAAACGAAGAAACCTGACTAATTAGAAGTAAAGCGTGTAAAGATGACTTTGAAGTAAAAGAGGGTTGTTTGGACCCAAGGATGAAAATAACTAGGGTTTCAAAATCAATCGCAAAACCAAGCTCAAAAGGCTTATAGAATTCCAACGGAAAACATTTGACTAACGACAATCAAAAGACAAATAGATAGGCTAAGACAATATTCTTTCGGAATCGTAAAGAATCGTTTGTATGACTAAAAGTCACTATATATTCAAGTAGAGTTTATATAACAAGGGTTTTGATGAAAATCATATGGAAAAGGAAGACTCTTAAAACCGTATTTGAAAGTAGTTCACTAGGCTTAAAGTCATTCAAGTCATTTAGCTAGGAAAATGACCGGAAAGGAAAGTCAAGCCCTAAAATATTCCAATAAGCACAATAAGACTCGATTACAAGTCATAAACCAATGCCAAATACTCCCAAAATAGGGTTCCATAAGCACACACAAGCAATAGAGGAAACCAGAAAAATCCGGAAATGGAGTAAGTGTTAACCCGGAAAAAAACAGTTTTTGACGTCATTATGCGGTATTGGCACCAATGGCACTACGATTATCGGATGAAGGTCCAAGACCCACCGTTTCGAAACTAAGAGATGGGGTACAATATTTCAGAAGGTCACTCAACCCAGTTTCGAGTGTAACCAGGTCAAAAATGCAATCTACTACACCAGAACCGTAAAAACAGATTCACATAACGCATTCTAGTTCAAACATCATAAATCAGCCTACCTAAGTCCAAATCCAGAAATTCCAAAGCCATTTGAAATCTAAGAAAAAGGGATACATTTCATCAGAAGACCTCAACAACCAATTCGGAAGCATTCCTGACCAAAATAACCAATTACAGAAGCAATTCCCAAATTCGGGTAAAACCAGGGCAGCAAGGGTAATTCCGTCTTTTCTCAAGCTACGCTACTCCGATTGACCTGAATTTTTCAGGCATCTCTAAAATATCATTCCCTACAACTTTCATGTTTTAATTCAAGGCCAATTCGGCCTCTAACTATGAGCTACAAAACCGGGCAGAATGTAGAACATTAAAACCCTAACTTTTCAATTTTCTTCCAAAATAGAAATTGCTTGCAATTAACCACTTTTTCCACCTTCTAGCTTCCTTAATTACCATTTCCAATCATCATACATGACCACATAATCATATTCATATGAAAACAGAAAAATCCCCAATAATTACAAAATTTCACCAATTCAACCAAAATCAAGAAATAATCCATAAAATTGCATCTTATACTACCACTAATCATGGATTAAACATCATTAAAGGGAGGAGAGGGGTCCTTCTCAACTTACCTTAGCAAGACAAGAAAGAGGGCAACTAGTCCTCTTAGCTTTCCAAACAACTCCACAAAACAACTCACAAACACTCCCTTAAGGGTTTCTATGGAACAAAAACAAGAGTAAATGGTTGATTTGGTAGATTGGAGCAAGATTGGAGCAAACTTGGAGAGCTTTCTTTCTTCCTTTCTTGAGAGAGAGGCCCGGCCACTGGAGCTTGGAAATGGAGGAATTTTTGGTAAATTTTTAGCTTATTTAGTCAATTGGTAAGACATGGAATAGTAGTCAAAAGTTTCTACCAACCCTATGGTGACACTTGTCACCATTATTAATTGCTTGCCTAACTTTTGTCTCTCTTATACCAATCCACTTAGCATCCTCTACTTATCTCTTAACACCCGGTAAATTAATTCCAGTATCCAAAAGTTAACCTAATTGGCCGAATTTTTTCGAACTTTTCGCACTAGTGGGTCCCACGTTCGATATACACTCTTAATTTCACATGAACTAACTTATACTAGAAAAATAATTTAAAAACTATATTTTGCTCATAAAAATTATCTGGGGAATTTTCTAATCAAGAAAAGGTATAAAAGTGTGCAATTAAATAAAATAAAGCCTAGAAATTCAGAAAATTCTCGGGTCCTCACAGCTTGTTTGGGTTTCGGACAGTGAATGTTATCTTCTCGAAGTTCTTTTGTGCGGTTTTAGGTTTACGCTCGTTCCGGATCCGTAGTCCCGGCCGAGAGCTGGGCAGGCGGTCCGCCGAACCCTTTGGTTCGCCTGAGGGTAGGTGGGGCTGTCACAGTTGGTATCAGAGCCTGCCTTCGCGTGGGTCTCTGCGCGGAGTAGCTTGGGCCAGGTGGTGAATAAGTTTGAAGGACTAAGTGCTCGTTTGAGCGTAAGCTATGAATCATAACTGTATAGGCCTTAATCTTTCTCATGGTATCTGAGAACCATAGATACGTATGTCAGGTAGGAATTACAAATGTAGATGATTTACTCTTGGGACTGGCCAACTCGAGTGAGAATTATCTTATTTTGGATTCTTGTGCCCGAGTACGAAAAGGGATGAAAGCCTAGGGTAGAAATGATTTGGTCGCATTAGAAATCTGATTCTACGGGACTTTATATGATGTGTTAGGATCACTAAGAATAATGAACCCTGCCTAAGATCTAAATTGTGATATTCTTGTAGAGTATAGATGGAACCCTAGGGGGAAGCTTTTTGTTAGTTGTTAATGACCCCTTCACTTCCATAGGATTTTGCTTGTATCTGACTGACTGTTACTGTGTGAATTGGTTTGATATAGTCGTGTTATATGCATATTTGCTTTTGAATTGATTCGGACGTAGTATACATATCTGACTTACTGACCTCGCTAGTTTGTATCTTGTATTCGCGCCTCGAGTCTAGATTAGTTAATCCAATGGAAGGAACGCGTAGTGGACGAGGCCGGGGCCGTTGACGTAGGCAACCCTTGGATGAAGGGAAAAATCGGGAACCAATGCCTGAACCCAACCTTGAACCTGGACTGGACCCTAACATTCAGGTAGCTGCCGCTATCCAACGTATGACCGACCTTCTGGCTCACGTAGTGGAACAGCAAGGCCAAAATCCTATTATTCAGCCGGAAAATCGTGGTAATCATGCCGAGGGTGAGGATAAAGCTCTTGAACTATTTCAAAAGTTCTCGCCACCGAAATTCCTTGGAGGACCAGACCCTGACGTGGCCGAGAGGTGGCTAGAGAAGATGATTGATATCTTTGCCGCGTTACACTACATTGAGGAGCGACAGGTGGCTTTTGCCGTCTTTCAACTGGAGGGAGCTGCCCGTTCTTGGTGGAATATCATAAGGCTGAAATGGGAAAGAGAACAAACCCCAAGGACGTGGGTGAATTTCATGAGAGAGTTCAACACGAAGTATTTTCCACCTCTGATCCAGGAAAAGAAAGAAGATGAGTTCATTAGGCTCCGCCAGGGAACTCAAACCGTCGCCGAATATGAGAGCCAGTTCACCAGGTTGTCCATGTTCGCTCCCGAGTTAATTGTGACCGAGCAAAGAAGGATAAGGCGTTTTGTCCAAGGATTAAACGTTGAGATTCAGAAAGACCTGGCTGTAGCCTAACTCAGTACCTTTAGTGATGCGGTGGAAAAAGCTCAACGAGTTGAAAATGCGAGGTTACAAGTCAGGAACATCCAAACCAAGAAAAGGGGATTTCCTGGAAATAGCTCAGAGCAAGGGGATAAGGGTGCACCTCCTAAGATTGGAAGGGGAAACGGGAGAGTACAATTACCGATAATGTCAAGTGGTGCCTCACAAAGAGGCTCAGTCTCCGCTTCCCGTGGTCCCTGCGGGTACTGTGGGAAGGCGAATCACACAGAGGAGGTCTGTTGGAAGAAAGGAAGAAAATGTCTGCGTTGTGGGAGCGCGGATCATCAAATCGCAAACTGCCCAGGCTGATCTCGAGAAGGGAGCAGGAACCAACAACCAACCACGACCAACCCTGACCAGTCGAAGGGGGAGAAGAATGGACCAAAGGTGTCGGCTCGGGCGTATGCCCTGGAGCAACATCAAGCCCCTGACTCGTTTCAAGACGAGGAAGGTAAGATTCTGGTATTCCACCGTTTGACTACTAGAATGGTGTATAAGAAGGGGAAAGAGGTTGGCCAGTGAAGGGGATAGAGGTTGGTTAGCTAAGTATGATGCTCAATTTAACTGTGAGAAGGAAGCAGTAAAATTTTGTATTCCGAAGAAGGCGATGATAAGGAATTTCGAGGACGAAATTCTTCTAAGGGGGAAAGAGTGTGACAACTCGAAAATTTTCTTATTTTCAAGCCTTTATTTTATTTAATTGCACGCCTTTTTTATATTTTCATTGTTAGAAAATTTTCTAGATAATTTTTATGAGTAAATATGGTTTCAAAATCATTGTTCAAGTATAAGTTAGTTCATGAGATTTTAGAAGTGTATACCGGGCGTGGGACCCGCTAGTGCGGAAAGTTCTGTAAAATTCAGCCAGTTAGGTTAAGTTTCGTATACCGGGATTAATTTAGCAGGTGTTAAGAGATAACTAGAGGTTACTAGATGAATTGGTGTGAGAGGGACAAAAGGATAACCATGTATTAAATGAAAGTGACAAGTGTCACTTGGAGATTAAGTCTTACTTTTTGACCACTATTCACTCTTTTACCATTTTACCAAATAAATCAAAAATTGACCAAAAATGTCTTCATTTCCATGCTTCTTGTGGCTGAACTCCTCCAAGGAAAAAGAAAGGAAATCCTCTCCAAATTTCTAACTCCAATCTTGTTCAATCTTCAATTCCAACTGTTTAATCTTGTATTTGTTCCATAAAAACCCTTAAGTGAGTGGTTGTGAGGTGATTAGTGAAGTGGTTTGGAGGATTAAGGTGCTAAGTTGCTCCTTTTCTTGGGTTGTGAAGGTGAGTAACTAAGGGACCTTTCTTTCTTCTCAATAATGTTTGATTATTGACTTATGTGAGATGAAGTGATGGATTAAGGTGTTGTTTCATGACTTTTGATGGAATTTGGTGCATTTTTCTATTTAATCATGATTTTTCTGTTTTCATATGATTATTATGGTGTGGCCTTGGATGATGGTTGGAAATGATCTAAAATGAAGCTAGAGGGTGTAAGTTGTGGCTATTTGCGGAAAATTTCCGCATTGAAAGGAAATTTCGGAAGTTAGGGTTTCATTTAACCCCATTCTGCCTGGTACTGTTTTCCTAGTTAGAAGCCTAATTAGCCTTGGGTTAAAACATAAAAGTTGTAGAGAATGGTATTTTATAGTTTCCTGCAAAATTTCAGCTTAATCAGAGCAACGTAGCCTGTGAAAGACTGAAATACCCCTTCTGTCCTGTTTCTGTCCGAAACTGAAATTCAGCTTTGGTAATTGGTTAATTTGATTGGGAATACGACTGATTTGGTTGTTGATGTCTTCTTAAGAAATATATATTGGTATCTTAGCTTTCGGATGGCTTTGGAATCACTTGAATTGGACTTAGGTAGCCTGAATTATGGTTATTTAACCAGAATGCGGTTTGTTAACCTGTTTATGCGGTTCTGGTTTGGTACATTGACATTTTGACCTAGTTGCACTACAGACTGGACTGAGTGGCCTTCTTCAACATTGTAGCCCTTTTCCTTAGCTTCGAAACGGTGTAAATTACACCTCAATCTGACAAGGATAGCTTCAGTTGCATTAATTCCGCTAAGCAACAGCAAACCTGCCTTTTGTTTTCCAGCCCAAACTTCGTTTTCGCATATGTCCTAGTTTGATTTTGCACTTATACGTTCCATATGATTTTACTCTCGTGATTTGTGGATTCGGTTTATGACTCATATTCGAGCCTTATTGTAGCGCTAATTAAAGGTGTTTGATAGCTTGTGATTTGTGGGTGTTGAGGTTTGGTTGGAAAGTAAAGAAAGACAAGGGAAATGCTGTCAAAATTTTCGCGGAGCTTCTGCACAGTCTCGGGAAATTTGCTATATCATGATGTAGGAATGTCGGAATTAAATTCCGTTTGTTGTATTTCAAACTAGATTCATAGGGCTATAAACCGTGTAAATTTCAGACCCTGTTTATGTCTGTACCATTTATGGTGATTTTTCAAATTTGACTGAAATAATGTACCTGTTCTGTCTTTCACTGGATAAAGCGGCAACTTGAGACTTGAATTTGACCGACTAACGTTCTGAATCTTATGAGGGTGTTTTCTAGAAAGTTATAGCCCTTTGAATGTATTTTCCAACGGTATAACTTTTACTTATTTTGGACTTACAAAACTTGAGATATGATTTTTCATATAGGGTTGTGCGAAACTGGAAAATCCTGTTTACTAGTATCGATCTTACTTTCATTTTCTACTTCAAATTTGGAGTTGGTCAGTCATTGTAGGTAGGGTTTTGAGGTTGTTCATGCCTTTAGGACTAATCGTTATCTTTTCACTCCAAAGTCACCTCTTCGCTTTATATTAATGGTTCCTTTGGATACGCACCTGACTTGTAATCGAGTTTTATTTGCGAATTCTACTTATTAGGTCTTGGAGTCCAGTCTTAAGTGTTTGCCTTGATTGTTCTAGGAGGTGCCGGCGAGTAAAGCCATACTTGGGAAGGAAACTTTTGAAATTATCCTTGTCTGATCAGGTGAGTGCACCACTCCCCTAAATTATTGCTCAACTGGTTTGCTGTACTTGCAAATTGCTATTTGAATGTCTTTCCTGACTGTTTATCTTGTATGAGACAAGAGTGTACTTTATCACACTCGTTCTCTTGCCTGTACTGAACAAACTGGAATCTATTACTTGTACTTGTTATGTACTTGAACTTGTTACTTGCACTTGTTATGATGTCGTTTGGAAGAGTATCCAACGACCTTCCTGTTAAACTTGAGTTCAACCTCATGGGGAGTTAATTAAATCGAGCCAGCGAGGGCTTGGTCGAGATAATTGACAATCCATGGGTGCCTCTTCCTGGGGGAATCTTTGGGTATTGAGACTCTTGATTCCGGTATACTCGAGTATTACCATTCCTGTTCCTGTTTGGCGTTCGGGCCCGGTAAGGGGTATGTTTGGTGAACGAGATTTTGGCGTTAAACTGGTGATCTACTAGACTGGTTCCTTTATTTGAACGTTGACGGAGGGTCAATAAGGCTGGATCAAGTATTGCAACGGGGATTTGGCTCCTGAGAGCCACCTGTATCCATGAAACTGTGATGTTCGTTCATTTCTTTTACTTGATGCGGATATGTGTCCTATAAATGTTTTCTCATGATTTCTACTGTTGTATTTTTGGTACCTCATTGAGCTTCTAGCTCACCCCGTTTCGTTATCCTTGTTTTCCTTACAAGAAATCACCTTTTGAAGATTATGATGTTTGAAGCATGAGTTGAGCTAGTTTTAGTATTCTTTTGTATAACTCCTCGATAGTTGGAAAACCTTAAATGTATTTTAACCAAACAATTCCCTTTTGAATTGTAAATTTGCAACCATGTGTATATAAAAGTGTTTAACCATGTTCCTAAGTTGATTTGGTTTGGAAATGTTCTTTTCTAGGGTTATCTAAAGTTGTTGTGCTTGTTTGGGTTTCGGATAGTGAATGTTATGTTCTCGAAGTTCTTTTGAGCGGTTGGTAGGGTTTACTCTCGTTCCGGATCCGTAGTCCCGGCGAGAGCTGGGCAGGCAGTCCGCCGAACCCTTTGGTTCACCTTAGGGTGAGGTGGGGCTGTCACAGTTGGCATCAGAGCCTGCTTCGCGAGGTCGCTGCGCGGAGTGAGCTTGGGCCAGGTGGTGGATAAGTTTGAAGGACTAAGTGCTCGTTTGAGCGTAAGCTATGAATCATAACTGTATAGGCCTTAAATCTTTCTCATGGTATCTGAGAACCATAGATACGTATGTCAGGTAGGAATTACAAATATAGATGATTTACTCTTGGGACTGGCCAGCTCGAGTGGTGAATTATCTTATTTTGGATTCTTGTGCCCGAGTACGAAAATGGATGAAAGCCTAGGGTAGAAATGATTTGGACGCATTAGAAATCTGATTCTACGGGATTTATATGATGTGTTAGGGATCACTAAGAATAATGAACCCTGCCTAAGATCTAAATTGTGATATTCTTGTAGAGTATAGATGGAACCCTAGGGGGAAGCTTTTTGTTAGTTGTTAATGACCCCTTCACTTCCACAGGATTTTTGCTTGTATCTGACTGACTGTTACTGTGTGAATTGTTTGATATAGTCGTGTTATATGCATATTTGCTTTTGAATTGATTCGGACGTAGTATACATATCTGACTTACTGACCTCGCTAGTTTGTATCTTGTATTCGCGCCTCGAGTCTAGATTAGTTAATCCAATGGAAGGAACGCGTAGTGGACGAGGCCGGGGCCGTTGACGTAGGCAACCCTTGGATGAAGGGAAAAATCGGGAACCAATGCCTGAACCCAACCTTGAACCTGGACTGGACCCTAACATTCAGGTAGCTGCCGCTATCCAACGTATGACCGACCTTCTGGCTCACGTAGTGGAACAGCAAGGCCAAAATCCTATTATTCAGCCGGAAAATCGTGGTAATCATGCCGAGGGTGAGGATAAAGCTCTTGAACTATTTCAAAAGTTCTCGCCACCGAAATTCCTTGGAGGACCAGACCCTGACGTGGCCGAGAGGTGGCTAGAGAAGATGATTGATATCTTTGCCGCGTTACACTACATTGAGGAGCGACAGGTGGCTTTTGCCGTCTTTCAACTGGAGGGAGCTGCCCGTTCTTGGTGGAATATCATAAGGCTGAAATGGGAAAGAGAACAAACCCCAAGGACGTGGGTGAATTTCATGAGAGAGTTCAACACGAAGTATTTTCCACCTCTGATCCAGGAAAAGAAAGAAGATGAGTTCATTAGGCTCCGCCAGGGAACTCAAACCGTCGCCGAATATGAGAGCCAGTTCACCAGGTTGTCCATGTTCGCTCCCGAGTTAATTGTGACCGAGCAAAGAAGGATAAGGCGTTTTGTCCAAGGATTAAACGTTGAGATTCAGAAAGACCTGGCTGTAGCCTAACTCAGTACCTTTAGTGATGCGGTGGAAAAAGCTCAACGAGTTGAAAATGCGAGGTTACAAGTCAGGAACATCCAAACCAAGAAAAGGGGATTTCCTGGAAATAGCTCAGAGCAAGGGGATAAGGGTGCACCTCCTAAGATTGGAAGGGGAAACGGGAGAGTACAATTACCGATAATGTCAAGTGGTGCCTCACAAAGAGGCTCAGTCTCCGCTTCCCGTGGTCCCTGCGGGTACTGTGGGAAGGCGAATCACACAGAGGAGGTCTGTTGGAAGAAAGGAAGAAAATGTCTGCGTTGTGGGAGCGCGGATCATCAAATCGCAAACTGCCCAGGCTGATCTCGAGAAGGGAGCAGGAACCAACAACCAACCACGACCAACCCTGACCAGTCGAAGGGGGAGAAGAATGGACCAAAGGTGTCGGCTCGGGCGTATGCCCTGGAGCAACATCAAGCCCCTGACTCGTTTCAAGACGAGGAAGGTAAGATTCTGGTATTCCACCGTTTGACTACTAGAATGGTGTATAAGAAGGGGAAAGAGGTTGGCCAGTGAAGGGGATAGAGGTTGGTTAGCTAAGTATGATGCTCAATTTAACTGTGAGAAGGAAGCAGTAAAATTTTGTATTCCGAAGAAGGCGATGATAAGGAATTTCGAGGACGAAATTCTTCTAAGGGGGAAAGAGTGTGACAACTCGAAAATTTTCTTATTTTCAAGCCTTTATTTTATTTAATTGCACGCCTTTTTTATATTTTCATTGTTAGAAAATTTTCTAGATAATTTTTATGAGTAAATATGGTTTCAAAATCATTGTTCAAGTATAAGTTAGTTCATGAGATTTTAGAAGTGTATACCGGGCGTGGGACCCGCTAGTGCGGAAAGTTCTGTAAAATTCAGCCAGTTAGGTTAAGTTTCGTATACCGGGATTAATTTAGCAGGTGTTAAGAGATAACTAGAGGTTACTAGATGAATTGGTGTGAGAGGGACAAAAGGATAACCATGTATTAAATGAAAGTGACAAGTGTCACTTGGAGATTAAGTCTTACTTTTTGACCACTATTCACTCTTTTACCATTTTACCAAATAAATCAAAAATTGACCAAAAATGTCTTCATTTCCATGCTTCTTGTGGCTGAACTCCTCCAAGGAAAAAGAAAGGAAATCCTCTCCAAATTTCTAACTCCAATCTTGTTCAATCTTCAATTCCAACTGTTTAATCTTGTATTTGTTCCATAAAAACCCTTAAGTGAGTGGTTGTGAGGTGATTAGTGAAGTGGTTTGGAGGATTAAGGTGCTAAGTTGCTCCTTTTCTTGGGTTGTGAAGGTGAGTAACTAAGGGACCTTTCTTTCTTCTCAATAATGTTTGATTATTGACTTATGTGAGATGAAGTGATGGATTAAGGTGTTGTTTCATGACTTTTGGTGGAATTTGGTGCATTTTTCTATTTAATCATGATTTTTCTGTTTTCATATGATTATTATGGTGTGGCCTTGGATGATGGTTGGAAATGATCTAAAATGAAGCTAGAGGGTGTAAGTTGTGGCTATTTGCGAAAAATTTCCGCATTGAAAGGAAATTTCGGAAGTTAGGGTTTCATTTAACCCCATTCTGCCCGGTACTGTTTCTCCTAGTTAGAGGCCGAATTAGCCTTGGGTTAAAACATGAAAGTTGTAGAAGATGGTATTTTATAGTTTCCTATAAACTTTCAGCTCAATCGGAACAATGTAACCTGTGAAAAGACTGAAATACCCATGCTGTCCTGTTTCTGTCCGAAACTAAAATTCAGCTTTGGTAATTGGTTAATTTGATTGGGAATACGACTGATTTGGTTGTTGATGTCTTCTTAAGAAATATAGCTTGGTATCTTAGCTTTCGGATGGCTTTGTAATCACTTGAATTGGACTTAGGTAGCCTGAATTATGGTTATTTAACCAGAATGCGGTTTGTTAACCTGTTTATGCGGTTCTGGTTTGGTACATTGACATTTTGACCTAGTTTCACTACAAACTGGACTGAGTGGCCTTCTTCAACATTGTAGCCCTTTTCCTTAGCTTCGAAACAGGGTAAATTACACCTCAATCCGACAAGGATAGCTTTAGTTACGTTAATTCCGCTAAACAATAGCAAACCTGCCTTTTGTTTTCCAACCCAAACTTCATTTTCGCATATGTCCTAGTTTGATTTGGCACTTATACGTTCCTTATGATTTCACTCTAGTGATATGTGGATTCAGTTTATGACTCGTATTCGAGCCT